>NC_041399.2:135718082-135726020 GCF_900747795.2 Erpetoichthys calabaricus
CACAAGCGTTACCTGGTAGGTAACTACCCATACAATCAGATTGTGATTCAGACTATGAATGCCATGAAAAAAAAATATATATATATATACACTTACACACACACACACATATATACTGTATATACAAATACAGTATATATATATTGAATTAATTAATTAATTTATATATATATTGAATTAAGGTCCTATATAGACACCTGACATGGCACAGATTCACACTGAGGTATGTGTCAAACTTAAGTAGAACATGTTCATAATAAATAAAATGTTACGACCTGTACCCAAAACCACCTAATTTTGCTATATATTGCCTTTGATTCTTGTATGTCTAAGCATTATCCTCTGATGAAGGCTCCCGGTAGGGGCTGAAAGCTCAGGAGTAAAAACTACTTTATGATACATGATTCATTTTTCTCCCTTTGTGGATCTCCAGCTGCTAATATGCAAACCGCATCACAGACCTTCGCTTCCATTATTTTGTGTGTGTGCATGTGCGTGTGTGTAGGGCAGCACGGTGGCACAGTGGGTAGCGCTGCTGCCTTGCAGTAAGGGGACCCGGGTTCGCTTCCCGGGTCCTCCCTGTATGGAGTATGCATGTTCTCCCCGTGTCTACATGGGTTTCCTCCAGGTACTCTGGTTTCCTCCCACAGTCCAAAGACATGAAGGTTAGGTGCATTGGCAATTCTAAATTGTCCCTAGTGTGTGCTTGGTGTGTGGGTGGGTGTGTGTGTGTGTGTGTGTGTGTGTGTGTGTGTGTGTGTGAGCACGCCCTGCGGTGGGCTGGCGCCCTGCCCGGGGTTTGTTTCATGCCTTGCGCCCTGTGTTGGCTGGGATTGGCTCCAGCAGACCCCGTGACCCTGTAGTTAGGATATAGCGGGTTGGATAACGGATGGATGGATGTATGTGTATATATATTATTTATTTTGTGAAAGAAATGGCAGATGAGGTGAAGCACAAGCATTTGGAGCTTTAAACTTCTGTTCTTTCCAACAACACCTGGAGAAGATAATGGCAGGGGCATTGAGATTACAGTTGGCAATAATAATAATAATAATAAAAAGAATTATTCTGGGAAAGTTAGTAAAATAGTGAGACCACAGCCATTTTTATTTTTGCTTTGTTTTAAAAACAATTTTCAAAATACAATTTTACTGGTGATAACTGAAAAGTCTGATGCTGTTTGTTGTTGTTGTTTAACAGCCAATATGGGTATTCTGCTAATGCTACTAGGCACAAACTTTGTTTCATGTTCAAAATTAGTGAAAATATTGTAATAATTTACCATTAATGCTATGTGTATAAGGTGTATGTGAAACAAATAAATGAAATATCCAAAATACTTCTGGTCCCAGGCATTTCAGATTAGGGATGCTCATTTTGTTTGTTCCAACAGATTCAACTTTCATTTATGCGAACATAAAAGTTTTTTAAGCTTGTATTTATATTGTATACTACATGTGATGTAAGACAAGGCCCAAAATTAAACTAGAAACAAACTTTTAAAGAAGATAAATTAGGGTAAAGCAGAAAATCTTTGATATCTATGTTCTAGCCAGAATTACTGAATCATTGGTAACTGAAGGGAAAGAGGGAAGTATGGATACAAATGGAACTGTACTGTTAGACTCATTTTTGTAAATAAAATTTTTGAAAAAGTGATAGAAAGTGCATCCACCAAACTCTATTACTTCCTTGCTGACTGTCTCTCACTGAGTTAACATTTCAGTTCTGTCATGTGGGAATTAATCAATCTTTGGGTTTTTCTTTCTGGACCAAGCCTTCTGGATACAGCTGAAAAGCCAACACCACAGACTAGAAATTTCACCATGCTCCTGTTGTATCAGAGACTTGTTCTGATGATGTACTGCCTAACTCAGCCATATGGTATTTCTTTCCATAAGTTAAGTCAGCAGTTAGTTTGAACTTTTAATGTTATTTTTCTTTCATGTTCAAGTGTTTGCTGTTATCCACCTGTGTTAAGGTATGTGTATTGTTTTTATGGCTAGCAACAGACAATAAGATAAAAAGAACCTGTTCTCCAGGAACAATTGTTAACCACAAAATGTAAAGGACAGGCAGTTCTTAGTTGCACTGCTTTGTAGACAAGAGCAACACATGGGCAAATTATGTACTCTGTAACTAATACAAATTTTAAATTATTATTAATAAGTTGTACTGAAAGTCTTTCTTTTTAATGACTCACCTTTTTCCCTTTTGTTATTTTCAAACAGGTAGGATTTCTTGGCAGCAATGAGGAAAATCCACACTTTGAGACATGCGCCTTAAAGCTAACTTTGACAATTACTGCAGCACAGTCAGTAATCACAAAAAAAAACCAACAACTTAAAATCCATATGCATTGTTCTGAATACACTGTTGGTCATCTTATGAGAACCAGAAATGTGACAAGAGATTCATTTATAACATTATTTAGTTGCAAAAAATCATAAACTACCATCTATGACTTATTATTGAACAGTAAGAATAATTGAAAATGGGCATTCCTACTATTTTTAATTAATCTAAAAATCAATAAAACACAAATGATTAGAGTGCATACTCTATGTGTAGAAGTACAGTAAATGATTAGAAAATGAAGCAAAGTGAAACTCTTACTTGCATGAACTAATTTCCACTTTATATTTTAACAAACTGATGTATTTCTCACTACTCAAAGTGGTTAGACAAAGGGGAACCACTTCAATCACCACCAATGTGCAGCACCCACCTGGATGATGCGATGGCAGCCATTATTGCTCCAGGATGGTCACCACATATTAGCCATTACAGTGCATCCGGAAAGTATTCACAGCGCATCACTTTTTCCACATTTTGTTATGTTACAGCCTTATTCCAAAATGGATTAAATTCATTTTATTCCTCAGAATTCTACACACAACACCCCATAATGACAATGTGAAAAAAGTTTACTTGAGATTTTTGCAAATTTATTAAAAATAAAAAAATTGAGAAAGCATATCCAAACCCCAGCCCAATCCCCCCCCCCCCCCCCCCCCTCCCCCCTTACCAACTATATATTCTGACAGAGTAAGATCTGCCCTTCAAAATCACATTTAGGCCATGGGTTTTCAATATACTATGGATACTTATTAGAGAACAGTAAAAGCAGAGAAAAAGAATCTTAGTTTTATACTACTTCAAAACAATAAAACTACAAAAATTTAATGAAGGTTAATGAATTTGGGAATTTATTCTGCTGCAACATATGTGTATAACATAACTAGTTCTCCAGGTGTAAAGTTTTAAAAGAGAAATGTCTTAGCTTTATTTTGTGTGGTATAACATGAATACTGAGTGAATGATGAAGAAATTATAGCCAGCCTATTCAAAGTAGCAGAAAATGGACGTAAATGAGGCCACTCTTAAAAGAATAAAGCTATGTTGTTAGAAAAAAATATTGTTGTCTTGATAGGTAACTAGTGCAACCTGGTCTAAGAGCAGGGACCAGGCAATCCAAAAAAATTGATAGAAAGGATTAAGTCATAGAATCCTTTTCAATTTTGGGATATTGGATGTTTGGCTATTAAGAAATAATTATAGCTTTGAAGATAAGTTAGGAAGACATCTTTCATCTTTGCATGTGCTACAATATGGAAATATCAAGATTGCTGGAAAATGGCCTGCTGCAGCTTGTGTAATTATTTCCATCTATATAGGCCAATTAAGAACCTAAACAACTGACAGATGTGTCATCTGTTTTATTTACAGTTTGCGGGAATGGAAACTTACAGTGGGGCATTTTCCGTACGTCGCTTAAATCATCCAAGATCAGATGCCTCATCTTGGATGAGTTAATGCTGGTGAAACTCATCCGGGATAAGACGGTTTCTCAAAAGCAGCCATGTAGTAGATTAGTCTAGCTGGATTTAATCATCCGAGATGAATGCGCATGCACGCGGTGATTGAAAAGCCAATATATATTGAGTCTAGAAAACATGATCAGCAAGTCTTTGATAGGCTATAACAAAATGACGAAAGAACGGGTGCATTTTTTCACACAAGCAGAGCAGGACCTTTTATGCAAAGGATATGAAGAATTTCAAGATTTAACACTAGAATTACCAGAGCCTACGAAAAAACTCGTAGATCCAGCCCACCTTAAATCGCTTCTTAAATCCGTTCACACCTCTCCGCCAGAGTCTTTTGTCCTCTAAATGTGCTGATAAAGACACGCTGCCAGCAGCCGGCTATTTCATCCCCCCACCAACTTAGAACATGCACAAACTTTTCCCAGCTCATGCCTTGATTGATTATCTGGGAGTGAAGTGGAGTTTTAGAGTGGAAATAATAGATCGTTATTTGGAACACAGGCATTTCATGTGTGTTCCGTTTCTACAGTAATCTGTGTAAACACATTGTTAAAACAGAAACTTTTTCATATTTTAGTAATAAATGTTAGGCATAAACTATAGAATGTGTAAAGCCTGAGTTCCAAAGTTCAAATAAACACTTTCACAAAAGGTTCAATGATGACACAACAGTTTCCGTGGCGTAGCGCGCTAAGATTTGCTTCTTAGAGCGCAGCAGCTTTGCTGTGCCTCACAGACCTGAGTTTGATTCCCCGCTGGGGATAAAGTGTTGCTTTTTTTTTGTTTTCTTTTTAACCTCAAACGGACATAAAATTTATAAATTGGTATGCACTGTCAGTTAATGAGATCGTTATATTTTTATGTGGGATGCTCCTTTTAAAATATTTTTTTTAACAATTGAGACTGCAATTAATATGAACAACTGTCCTTATAACGGTTATTTTTAAGATCCATAACACACAGACAGACAGAGCACTGCGTAATAGAGAGACAGACAGGCAGAGATATATAAATAAACAGGGAAGGCACATGTACTGAAAGAAGAAAAAGATCAACATGTGCGTTGTTCCTGCTGCACTGAATAAGCTCACGCGTTCTAACATCACCCCTCCCCCCCGATCTGACTCAGTAACAGCACAAGTACAGACAGTACACACATGCACTTGGTTTGCTCTAAGTCGGTGGGGGGATGGAATAAGCCGGCTGCTGGCAGCTTGTCTTTATCAGCACATTTAGAGGACAAAAGACTCTGGCGGAGAGGTGTGAACGGATTTAAGAAGCGATTTAAGGTGGGCCGGATCTACGAGTTTTTTCGTAGGCCCTGGTAATTCTAGTGTTAATATGCACAAGGGGTAACACTGCAAAAAGCAGCCCAAACCAGAAAAGACGGCTGGCAAGAAGTGGCCGACAAATTAAACACGTAAGTAGTGTGCATTGTACTTACTGAATGCAGCGTTTCATTTCCTATGAATTAATTATTATTTAATATGTCATAATTCCAGATCAAAGTGAGCACAAGGAGAACATGGTAATAGGTTAAAGTGAAGTACAAGAATATACTTCAAACTGGTAAATATTGGTATATAGCTATTTAAAGAACTGTTGACATAAAGAATCATATATAATATAAAAAACATTAATTTTAAAGCAAATAAGAAGACGACAGACAAGCAAAAAACAGGTGGAGGTCCACGCGGTCCAGATCTAACCCCTGCAAAAGAGTTGGCTCTCCAGCAAAATGCCCATCGCCCTGTTTCTGAGGGCATTCCAGGGGGAAGCTCCTCCTCAGAATCAGTGGCAGGATGCAGTGGTCACTTCATTTCAGGTAAAGGATGGTCATTGCATATATTTGTCCTCAATGTGTGCCATAGGTATGTTCATATAGCCCTCTTTTTTTGTTGGGTCCGTAGCAGGGAATGTCATATCCCTAGAACCTGTGTCTGACCAACGAGATACTGACGAAGGTCAAATATTTGATGAAGACACCGTGTCTGATTATTCAGATCTGCGTACAATCCTGTGCCCCAATCACATTTGGAAATCCTGGGTAATGAGAATATTAGGCTGATTGTGAGATTCTTTATGGAACTGTGGGTGATTTTGCCTGTGTATTACCTATCTGCAATGGCATGAAACACTTCTCTTATTGTCTGTACACGCAGGTGTCCAGGAAACACTATGAAAACCCGAAGGAAATATTTCAGAGCCAAACAGACTTTACAAATTGCCTGGCAAACTGCACTTTTAGATAGATTTTCCACATCGCCTACAGTATATAAAAAAGTGCCGTTTGCAAAAAAAACCTCAAAGCAATACATACAGTCTATATGGTTGGGAGTGCCCGACTTCGCCTAGTTTGATTTCGAATATAAGGTGCTAATAAATCTTTGAGGTACAATATTCCCCCTCGGCTAAAGCGGTATCTTTTGAAAAGAATTTCCTCCGGGAGCAATAAAGAATCTTGACGATCGCGCAAAACCCTCAATATATGAAATTCTCTTCTTATAATTTGCGCACCGATATCAATTGGTCACTCATTCATGAACGGCGAAGGAATAACTGAATGAATTCCATGCACGGACACTGATTAAGTGTGTGAGCTAATCCTTGTTTACACAGAACAAACCTGCTCCGAGCAGGTTTGAGGATTTGGATGTGCTACTATGACAACACATCCAGCAAGAGTTTCGAAAAACCGACAGATCCAGGATCATGCCAAATCATCAACAATTCCATCCAGCTAAACGAGTAATCCACATATGAAAAATACCCCCTTAGTCTTAATAAGACTAAATAAACAGCTTAATCAAATGTATTTGTGCGAAATTGAAATAATAAAATTAATGCTACTGATTTAATTCCACTATAATAGGACAGTGGAAATTCTACAAATTATAGATGACACTCAGATATGTTAGATACCACTGAGATGTACTCTCACATTCACAATCCCTTCTTAAATCAGGGCTGGAACTGCCATATATAAAACTATCAATAAGAGCTTGGATTAGACAGTGGGCTCAAAATGTTATGAAACACATATGGGAAGATATTTGAGAAAGACAGATAAATGATATCTGGCATTTGCAATATGTTAGGGATTTTTGAAAAGCTATACAACTAGGATTTTCATGGCATAAATAAATTTACAAATCCATCTGCCAAGTAATAAAAAGTATGAATTAGTAACCAATTCATTCTATATTCTCCATCAGATACATGTACATAGCACCAGGTCCTGTTTAACCCAAATCTGAAAATCTGCATTACTTTTACATCTGTTATACTTAATCATGATAATCATTACATATATAGTAGTATTGTATTGAAAAATAAAACAAAGAAACTGAATATTCTTATCACATATATACATAACTACTGCAAAACATGCACAAGTGGAAAAGGTAACACTGATTTAGAAGGTACATTGCAGTGTTTGCAGTGAAGGCAAAGGTGTAAGCTTGGCAAATATTACACCCTGGACACAAATTAATATTATTCATTGAAATACTCAACTAAAGTTTGTGACCTCTACTACTAACAGAACAAGGACCTTCTAGGGTAAGATATAAAGGGAGAGAAAAAGGTACAAACATTCACATAAAATCATCCTATCATCACAAAAAACACAACCTGTTCTTTTCACAACAAGGTACGTATAGGAATAAGAGTTAACAGTAAAATGTTTAATTTTATTAAAATAATCACAAACGCATTAAACTCCATAGAATATATGTATTAATGCAGTTTTGTTTTTTGTTTGCTTTTTTTTTTTTTAGTTTTAAGG
This sequence comes from Erpetoichthys calabaricus, assembly GCF_900747795.2. Lineage (NCBI taxonomy): Eukaryota > Metazoa > Chordata > Cladistia > Polypteriformes > Polypteridae > Erpetoichthys > Erpetoichthys calabaricus. The sequence continues at coordinate 135,725,700 of NC_041399.2, forward strand.
AACAGGATATCCCATATTTAAGATTGCAGCATTAAAAATATTTATTGCCTAGTAACAATTACATGTGTTAATGTCATTATAAATATGAATTACCTACACAATAGCAAAAGCCAACATTTTAAGAGTAGAATTATATTTGCTTGATACATTACCAGTAAGGTGGATCACTAAACAGACTATAGTAAATTAGTCTGAAGTAAATGGAGGAAGCCAAGCAGTTAAACAATTAAAGGCTGTGGGGGCATGCATTTACATCTTTACATTGAACTCACCTGACAAAGATGAGCAACCATTCTCTAGGAGCAGAGATGCATGCACAAA
>NC_041399.2:135726220-135733720 GCF_900747795.2 Erpetoichthys calabaricus
ATACATATATACATATATATATAAATACATACATACATATATACATACATAGTATATATACATATATATATACATATATACTACATATATACATACATATATATACATATACATACATACATATATATTACATACATATATATATTATATATATATATACATACAATATATATATATACTATACATACATACATATATATATATATATATCATACATACATATATATATATATATATATACACATATATATATATATACAACATACATACATACAAATATATATATAAATATATACATATACATACATACATACATATATAATACATACATATATATATATATATGATATATATATATATATATATAATATATATATATTATTATATACAGTGCATCCGGAAAGTATTCACAGCGCATCACTTTTTCCACATTTTGTTACGTTACAGCCTTATTCCAAAATGGATTAAATTCATTTTTTTCCTCAGAATTCTACACACAACACCCCATAATGACAAGGTGAAAAACGTTTGCTTCAGATTTTTGCCAATTTCTTAAAAAATTAAAAAATTGAGAAAGCACATGTACATAAGTATTCACAGCCTTTGCCATGAAGCTCAAAATTGAGCTCAGGTGCATCCTGTTTCCCCTGATCATCCTTGAGATGTTTCTGCAGCTTAATTGGAGTGGTTAATTGGTTGTGTGCCTTTCCAAATCATGTCCAATCAACTGAATTTACCACAGGTGGACTCCAATTTTATATATATATATATATATATATATATATATATATATATATATATATATATATATATACACACACACACACAGTATTTATGGTTGAAAATAGTTTACTGTCAAATAATGCAAAGAGTACGCGACTCATCAGGCGTACACACTCACTGCACCCCCCTTTGGGGAATCGAACCTCTAACGCTGCGCCATAGCGTGTGGTTCGTTCATTTGACAGCATGTAGATCGGGGTAATTTGGGATAATTGGGGCAGAATTAGGGCGAAACACGCGTTGCGTACTCTTTGCATTATTTGACAGTAAACTGTTTTCAACCATTCTATGATCTACTTCTCGCAACTGAAATAGGGCACCGTGGCGGATGTTAGCCGACTTGCTGAACAACCACAAGCGTTACCTGGTAGGTAACCACCCATACAATCAGGTTGTGATTCAGACTACGAATGGCATGAATGTAATTACCCCGATCTACATGCTGTCAAATGAAAGAACCACACGCAGTGGCGCAACGTTAGAGCCTTCGCCTCTAGCGCTGATGTCCGAGGTTCAATTCCTCGAGAAGGGGGTGCAGTGAGTGTGTACGCCTGATGAGCAAGAATTAGGGCGAAACACGTGTCGCATACTCTTTGCATTATTTGACAATAAACTATTTTCAACCATTTTATGATCTGCTTCTTGCAACTGAAAGAGGGCACCGTGGCGGATGTTAGCCGATTTGCTGACCAACCACAAGCGTTACCTGGTAGGTAACTACCCATACAATCAGATTATGATTCAGACTATGAATGCCATGAAAAAAAAATATATATATATATATATACACTTACACACACACACACATATATACTGTATATACAAATACAGTATATATATATTGAATTAATTAATTAATTTATATATATATTGAATTAAGGTCCTATATAGACACCTGACATGGCACAGATTCACACTGAGGTATGTGTCAAACTTAAGTAGAACATGTTCATAATAAATAAAATGTTACGACCTGTACCCAAAACCACCTAATTTTGCTATATATTGCCTTTGATTCTTGTATGTCTAAGCATTATCCTCTGATGAAGGCTCCCGGTAGGGGCTGAAAGCTCAGGAGTAAAAACTACTTTATGATACATCATTCATTTTTCTCCCTTTGTGGATCTCCAGCTGCTAATATGCAAACCGCATCACAGACCTTCGCTTCCATTATTTTGTGTGTGTGCATGTGCGTGTGTGTAGGGCAGCACGGTGGCACAGTGGGTAGCGCTGCTGCCTTGCAGTAAGGGGACCCGGGTTCGCTTCCCGGGTCCTCCCTGTATGGAGTATGCATGTTCTCCCCGTGTCTACATGGGTTTCCTCCAGGTACTCTGGTTTCCTCCCACAGTCCAAAGACATGAAGGTTAGGTGCATTGGCAATTCTAAATTGTCCCTAGTGTGTGCTTGGTGTGTGGGTGGGTGTGTGTGTGTGTGTGTGTGTGTGTGAGCACGCCCTGCGGTGGGCTGGCGCCCTGCCCGGGGTTTGTTTCCTGCCTTGCGCCCTGTGTTGGCTGGGATTGGCTCCAGCAGACCCCGTGACCCTGTAGTTAGGATATAGCGGGTTGGATAACGGATGGATGGATGTATGTGTATATATATTATTTATTTTGTGAAAGAAATGGCAGATGAGGTGAAGCACAAGCATTTGGAGCTTTAAACTTCTGTTCTTTCCAACAACACCTGGAGAAGATAATGGCAGGGGCATTGAGATTACAGTTGGCAATAATAATAATAATAATAAAAAGAATTATTCTGGGAAAGTTAGTAAAATAGTGAGACCACAGCCATTTTTATTTTTGCTTTGTTTTAAAAACAATTTTCAAAATACAATTTTACTGGTGATAACTGAAAAGTCTGATGCTGTTTGTTGTTGTTGTTTAACAGCCAATATGGGTATTCTGCTAATGCTACTAGGCACAAACTTTGTTTCATGTTCAAAATTAGTGAAAATATTGTAATAATTTACCATTAATGCTATGTGTATAAGGTGTATGTGAAACAAATAAATGAAATATCCAAAATACTTCTGGTCCCAGGCATTTCAGATTAGGGATGCTCATTTTGTTTGTTCCAACAGATTCAACTTTCATTTATGCGAACATAAAAGTTTTTTAAGCTTGTATTTATATTGTATACTACATGTGATGTAAGACAAGGCCCAAAATTAAACTAGAAACAAACTTTTAAAGAAGATAAATTAGGGTAAAGCAGAAAATCTTTGATATCTATGTTCTAGCCAGAATTACTGAATCATTGGTAACTGAAGGGAAAGAGGGAAGTATGGATACAAATGGAACTGTACTGTTAGACTCATTTTTGTAAATAAAATTTTTGAAAAAGTGATAGAAAGTGCATCCACCAAACTCTATTACTTCCTTGCTGACTGTCTCTCACTGAGTTAACATTTCAGTTCTGTCATGTGGGAATTAATCAATCTTTGGGTTTTTCTTTCTGGACCAAGCCTTCTGGATACAGCTGAAAAGCCAACACCACAGACTAGAAATTTCACCATGCTCCTGTTGTATCAGAGACTTGTTCTGATGATGTACTGCCTAACTCAGCCATATGGTATTTCTTTCCATAAGTTAAGTCAGCAGTTAGTTTGAACTTTTAATGTTATTTTTCTTTCATGTTCAACTGTTTGCTGTTATCCACCTGTGTTAAGGTATGTGTATTGTTTTTATGGCTAGCAACAGACAATAAGATAAAAAGAACCTGTTCTCCAGGAACAATTGTTAACCACAAAATGTAAAGGACAGGCAGTTCTTAGTTGCACTGCTTTGTAGACAAGAGCAACACATGGGCAAATTATGTACTCTGTAACTAATACAAATTTTAAATTATTATTAATAAGTTGTACTGAAAGTCTTTCTTTTTAATGACTCACCTTTTTCCCTTTTGTTATTTTCAAACAGGTAGGATTTCTTGGCAGCAATGAGGAAAATCCACACTTTGAGACATGCGCCTTAAAGCTAACTTTGACAATTACTGCAGCACAGTCAGTAATCACAAAAAAAAACCAACAACTTAAAATCCATATGCATTGTTCTGAATACACTGTTGGTCATCTTATGAGAACCAGAAATGTGACAAGAGATTCATTTATAACATTATTTAGTTGCAAAAAATCATAAACTACCATCTATGACTTATTATTGAACAGTAAGAATAATTGAAAATGGGCATTCCTACTATTTTTAATTAATCTAAAAATCAATAAAACACAAATGATTAGAGTGCATACTCTATGTGTAGAAGTACAGTAAATGATTAGAAAATGAAGCAAAGTGAAACTCTTACTTGCATGAACTAATTTCCACTTTATATTTTAACAAACTGATGTATTTCTCACTACTCAAAGTGGTTAGACAAAGGGGAACCACTTCAATCACCACCAATGTGCAGCACCCACCTGGATGATGCGATGGCAGCCATTATTGCTCCAGGATGGTCACCACATATTAGCCATTACAGTGCATCCGGAAAGTATTCACAGCGCATCACTTTTTCCACATTTTGTTACGTTACAGCCTTATTCCAAAATGGATTAAATTCATTTTATTCCTCAGAATTCTACACACAACACCCCATAATGACAATGTGAAAAAAGTTTACTTGAGATTTTTGCAAATTTATTAAAAATAAAAAAATTGAGAAAGCATATCCAAACCCCAGCCCCCCCCCCCCCCCCCCCCCCCCTCCCCCCTTACCAACTATATATTCTGACAGAGTAAGATCTGCCCTTCAAAATCACATTTAGGCCATGGGTTTTCAATATACTATGGATACTTATTAGAGAACAGTAAAAGCAGAGAAAAAGAATCTTAGTTTTATACTACTTCAAAACAATAAAACTACAAAAATTTAATGAAGGTTAATGAATTTGGGAATTTATTCTGCTGCAACATATGTGTATAACATAACTAGTTCTCCAGGTGTAAAGTTTTAAAAGAGAAATGTCTTAGCTTTATTTTGTGTGGTATAACATGAATACTGAGTGAATGATGAAGAAATTATAGCCAGCCTATTCAAAGTAGCAGAAAATGGACGTAAATGAGGCCACTCTTAAAAGAATAAAGCTATGTTGTTAGAAAAAAATATTGTTGTCTTGATAGGTAACTAGTGCAACCTGGTCTAAGAGCAGGGACCAGGCAATCCAAAAAAATTGATAGAAAGGATTAAGTCATAGAATCCTTTTCAATTTTGGGATATTGGATGTTTGGCTATTAAGAAATAATTATAGCTTTGAAGATAAGTTAGGAAGACATCTTTCATCTTTGCATGTGCTACAATATGGAAATATCAAGATTGCTGGAAAATGGCCTGCTGCAGCTTGTGTAATTATTTCCATCTATATAGGCCAATTAAGAACCTAAACAACTGACAGATGTGTCATCTGTTTTATTTACAGTTTGCGGGAATGGAAACTTACAGTGGGGCATTTTCCGTACGTCGCTTAAATCATCCAAGATCAGATGCCTCATCTTGGATGAGTTAATGCTGGTGAAACTCATCCGGGATAAGACGGTTTCTCAAAAGCAGCCATGTAGTAGATTAGTCTAGCTGGATTTAATCATCCGAGATGAATGCGCATGCACGCGGTGATTGAAAAGCCAATATATATTGAGTCTAGAAAACATGATCAGCAAGTCTTTGATAGGCTATAACAAAATGACGAAAGAACGGGTGCATTTTTTCACACAAGCAGAGCAGGACCTTTTATGCAAAGGATATGAAGAATTTCAAGATTTAACACTAGAATTACCAGAGCCTACGAAAAAACTCGTAGATCCAGCCCACCTTAAATCGCTTCTTAAATCCGTTCACACCTCTCCGCCAGAGTCTTTTGTCCTCTAAATGTGCTGATAAAGACACGCTGCCAGCAGTCGGCTATTTCATCCCCCCACCAACTTAGAACATGCACAAACTTTTCCCAGCTCATGCCGTGATTGATTATCTGGGAGTGAAGTGGAGTTTTAGAGTGGAAATAATAGATCGTTATTTGGAACACAGGCATTTCATGTGTGTTCCGTTTCTACAGTAATCTGTGTAAACACATTGTTAAAACAGAAACTTTTTCATATTTTAGTAATAAATGTTAGGCATAAACTATAGAATGTGTAAAGCCTGAGTTCCAAAGTTCAAATAAACACTTTCACAAAAGGTTCAATGATGACACAACAGTTTCCGTGGCGTAGCGCGCTAAGATTTGCTTCTTAGAGCGCAGCAGCTTTGCTGTGCCTCACAGACCTGAGTTTGATTCCCCGCTGGGGATAAAGTGTTGCTTTTTTTTTCTTTTCTTTTTAACCTCAAACGGACATAAAATTTATAAATTGGTATGCACTGTCAGTTAATGAGATCGTTATATTTTTATGTGGGATGCTCCTTTTAAAATATTTTTTTTTAACAATTGAGACTGCAATTAATATGAACAACTGTCCTTATAACGGTTATTTTTAAGATCCATAACACACAGACAGACAGAGCACTGCGTAATAGAGAGACAGACAGGCAGAGATATATAAACAAACAGGGAAGGCACATGTACTGAAAGAAGAAAAAGATCAACATGTGCGTTGTTCCTGCTGCACTGAATAAGCTCACGCGTTCTAACATCACCCCTCCCCCCCGATCTGACTCAGTAACAGCACAAGTACAGACAGTACACACATGCACTTGGTTTGCTCTAAGTCGGTGGGGGGATGGAATAGCCGGCTGCTGGCAGCTTGTCTTTATCAGCACATTTAGAGGACAAAAGACTCTGGCGGAGAGGTGTGAACGGATTTAAGAAGCGATTTAAGGTGGGCCGGATCTACGAGTTTTTTCGTAGGCCCTGGTAATTCTAGTGTTAATATGCACAAGGGGTAACACTGCAAAAGCAGCCCAAACCAGAAAAGACGGCTGGCAAGAAGTGGCCGACAAATTAAACACGTAAGTAGTGTGCATTGTACTTACTGAATGCAGCGTTTCATTTCCTATGAATTAATTATTATTTAATATGTCATAATTCCAGATCAAACGTGAGCACAAGGAGAACATGGTAATAGGTTAAAGTGAAGTACAAGAATATACTTCAAACTGGTAAATATTGGTATATAGCTATTTAAAGAACTGTTGACATAAAGAATCATATATAATATAAAAAACATTAATTTTAAAGCAAATAAGAAGATGACAGACAAGCAAAAAACAGGTGGAGGTCCACGCGGTCCAGATCTAACCCCTGCAAAAGAGTTGGCTCTCCAGCAAAATGCCCATCGCCCTGTTTCTGAGGGCATTCCAGGGGGAAGCTCCTCCTCAGAATCAGTGGCAGGATGCAGTGGTCACTTCATTTCAGGTAAAGGATGGTCATTGCATATATTTGTCCTCAATGTGTGCCATAGGTATGTTCCATATAGCCCTCTTTTTTTGTTGGGTCCGTTGCAGGGAATGTCATATCCCTAGAACCTGTGTCTGACCAACGAGATACTGACGAAGGTCAAATATTTGATGAAGACACCGTGTCTGATTATTCAGATCTGCGTACAATCCTGTGCCCCAATCACATTTGGAAATCCTGGGTAATGAGAATATTAGGCTGATTGTGAGATTCTTTATGGAACTGTGGGTGATTTTGCCTGTGTATTACCTATCTGCAATGGCATGAAACACTTCTCTTATTGTCTGTACACGCAGGTGTCCAGGAAACACTATGAAAACCCGAAGGAAATATTTCAG
>NC_041399.2:135741220-135776220 GCF_900747795.2 Erpetoichthys calabaricus
AGGTGTAGTTTAATATAATGAGAATTTTTGTGTTTTGTACATATTCACTAAAGTACTCTTTTTTCTTTTTAGCAAATTGGTTTCAGTAATATAAATATCTGTAAATAGTCTGGATAGAATTGCATTATAATTATGTTTGTTAATAATAATAATGCTAACAACAGCAAATTGCAGTGTAATAAGGTAGTTGTAATAGTATTAAAGGCCTTAAAAAAAAAAGTCAGGACTAGTACAGTGATCCCTCGCTATATCGCGCTTTGACTTTCGCGGCTTCACTCTATCGCGGATTTTAAATGTAAGCATATCTATCTATCTATCTATCTAAACATATATCACAGATTTTTTGCTGGTTCATGAATTTCTGCAGACAATGGGTCTTTTAATTTCTGGTACATGCTTCCTCAGTTGGTTTGCCCAGTTGATTTCATGCAAGGGACGCTACTGGCAGATGGCTGAGAAGCTACCCAACCAGAGCATGTATTACGTATTAAATAAAACTCCTCAATGATATACGATATGCTTCTCACAAGGTGCTTCGCGCATACTTGAAAGCCTGAACAGCACGTATTGATTTTTGATTCTCTCTCTCTCCCTCCCTCCCTCCCTGACAGAGGGGGCGTGAGCAGAGCGGCTGTTCGCACACTGGCCTAGAGGATATGGACGATCCTCTAAAAAATGCTAAAAGACTACCTTCACATTGTTCCCTTCCTTGCAGCTGCTTTGTCCGGCGGTGCTTCGCATACTTATAAGCCCAAACAGCCCTGTTGAGGTTTGATTGTTTGCTTTGCTCTCTCTCTGACATTCTCTGCTCCTGACGCGCACTCCTTTGAAGAGGAAGATATGTTTGCATTCTTTTAATTGTGAGACGGAACTGTCATCTCTGTCTTCTCATGGAGCACAGTTTAAACTTTTGACTAAAGGGTGTTATTTCATGTCTAGAGGGCTCTAATAATGTTAAAAAACATATTTAGAAGGTCATAAACAGGTTTTCTATGCTTAAACTGCGAAAATATTTGATTTTTAAATAAAGAATCCTACTTCGCGGAAATTCATTTATCACGGTAGAGTCTGGAACCATGATAAATGAGGGTTTACTGTATTACTAACCATCCTATTTATTTATTTATTTATTTTGTGTCTGTGTCCCCTTACTCTTTCAGAATTAACTGTTTCTGGTATCCCTTACCATGGCTGCCACTAGTGTTCCTACATGAGTCTTTGTTTGTAGTGGCAGTGTTCCTCTTAAAACACAGGTTTCTTTCTTTAATTGACACTAGCTAACCTGCGGCGTAGCATATGCCGCATAATTATTTATTGATGAGTGAACACTTCCTGAACGACACAGTTGTCCAAATGGGGTGGGTTTGTGGATATGACTGAGTGAATGAAAAGATGGAACTCTGGAGAGAACAACATACAATTGTCCGTGACTGAAAACTGGTTTTGGCAGATATAGGCATATCGTTTTGAAAGTTTGCCCCTGTGCCTTATTAATTGTCATTGCAAAGGCCAATCTAACAGGAAATTGTCTCCGTGTAAAAGTAAAAGGCAAATTTGAATCTGATGGGGTCAGGGATATCCAGGGAATAGGGACAGTTTGTGAGGTAGGAGCTCATCACAGAGACTTCTTGCTGGCATGAGGTTTCTGGAAAGCAGGACGACTGAACCTATTTTAATTTTGAGTTTATGCGGAGGCATGCCAGTGGGAGTAAGACTGTTAAGAAATTCTTCGGGGAATGAAACTTGATCTGCGAGATCGTCTGTGACGATGGAGGCAACACTGGTGAAAGTTACTTTGTTGGTAGGGATAAGTTTCAGTACTTGTTCATTAAGGTGTAGCGAATCTTCGTTGGTGACGCTTAATATAGCTCGTGTACTGAGTTGTTCCGGAGTCACAGTTGAGAAGTCGATGTTGCCATATAGTTGTTGAACGGGATCAGAAATAAAAGGAAAACAATGTGAAGGTAATGGACGTGGGAGGAGTGTTAGAGTTGGCGGGCGGGGCTTTGTCATGCGTGCCATGGTCGGCTGCTTAGTGAATTGTCTTGCTTACTATGGACTTAGTGAATTATATATATATATATGATTGCGCGCCTGTGTGTGTGTCTCTCTCTCTCTCTGCACAGGGAGAGACTGAACACATGCAGAAATCATCGGCACGCATGGCTGCTTAGTGAATTGTTGGTGGACGGGGCTGTGAGTTGGCGGGCATGGCTCTGTCTTGCCTGCCATGGTCCCATGGTCTTAAGAGTTGGTGGGCGGGGCTATGTCATGCATATCCCATGGTTGTCTTGCGTGCCCTGGTCGACTGCTTAGTGAATTATATATATAGACTAGCAAAATACCCACGCTTCGCAGCAGCGAAGTACTGCCTTAAAATTGTTAAGAAGAAAAGTAAACATTTTTAAACTGAGGGAAAATATACAAATAATTATTTGTTAAGGATCTCTTTGTATACCATGTTGTCAGTTCGGCCCTCCGGTTGTAATATGACCAAGCTGTGTGCTGAGCTTACTCTTAACACTAGAATTACCAGAGCCTACGAAAAAACTCGTAAATCCGTCCCACCTTAAATCGCGTCTTAAATCCGTTTGCACCTCTCCGCCAGAGTCCTTTGTCATCTAAATGTGCTGATAAAGCTACTAGCAGCCAGCTATTCCATCCCCCCACCGACTTAGAATGAACTTCTCTCCTAGCTCAAGCCTTGCCTTGATTTGATTACCTGGGATTGAAGTGGAGTTTTACAGTGGAAATAATTCTAGCGTTATTTGGAATACACGCATTTCATGTGTGTTCCATTTCTATAGTTGGCTGTGCAAACACATTTTTAAAACAGAAACGTTTTTCATATTCTAATAGTAAATGACAAAATGTAGGCATAAACCATATAACATATGAAGCCTGAAGTCCATATATCAAAGAAACACTTTCACAAAAGGTACAAATAAAAGAACACGTGCGCCTTCATTCAAAAAAAAAAAAAAAAAAAAAAAAAAAGCCGCGTTAGCATGCCACATTGACACTCTTATTACAACCGCCGCAGTGGCGTAATGATATCAGTGCCTGACTGGGAATCAGAGGGTGGCGAGTTCGATTCCGCACGGCTCCACTTCGAGAAATTAACTGCTCTTATTCTTACAATTTTAGAATAACAATATAAATTTGATTTCAGTCTGTAACAGGCGGTGTAACTTATGATACTGGTAAAGGTTAGCTTTTTTTTTTTTTTTTTTTTTAATTCACTTTTCATTCTCGCAGTCGCATTCAGAATCAATCCATACAACCCCATCTGACACAGCTGGTTTCACATAAATAAAAGTGCACTTTTATTCAAGACTATAACCGAAGAATAAAGAAAGCAAGTTAAGGTTGGTGGTTGATACGACAGCTTGCGTGGTGCAATGTTAAGAACTGCTGATTTCCGATCCGTGCTATATAAAATCATCACATTCAAATATTAACAGTTCCCACACACCCAAGGTCCGCCATTCCTACATTTACAACATGTGTACTTGTTGCAGTGTACACACCTCTCTGTGCTATGGTTCCTATTACAGTGAATGAGCACCTGACACTGTACTTTCTTCCCTGGGGGAAGCTGAGGTCTTAGAACGGAAGTTTGTTGACGCTGTATCATCTTTTCTTTTTCCATCGCCTTTTCCTGTAAGAAGCGACGACGAAGTTCCTCTGCAAGGTGAGCCATGAACACTCTTCTTTCCTCAGCGGACCCCGTGCATGCCTTATACAGTACGTGTGCGTTCATCGCTGCTAGGTCAAGGATGTTGTACAACACAGCAACCGGCCACCTGCGTGTTCCTGTGCGCACTGAACAAGCACGCGCCTTCTGGTCCATGATGTCAACGCCACGCTGGGGAAAAAAGAAAGACAAATATATGTGACATTTTGAAGAAATCATTTTATCACCAGAAGAGCACCAGAATACTTCGTCACACTAATATTTTTTTCATTAGCATACCTTAATGTGGTTGTAGTCTGTGACTGTGTTTTTTTTTTTTTTTATCTTGCCCAATCTCCACATCATGGTGCATTGTGCTGAGAATGCAGACAGACTTCATCTTTTTGGGCACATACACTGTCAGCATGGCACTGGGAGATCTAAACACCAGCGTGGAGAATTGTTCGTGTACTGAACTGACTTTAGCTGCAGGTGGAAGTTCCCGTCGCACTTTATTCATGGTGCCAAGCAGAGTTGTATTGCGGTGCAGCAGTCTATTAGCCAGCGAAAGTGACGTGAAGAAGTCTGTTGTTACGGTTCTGCCTTTTTGGATTGCGGCAGATTTGGAGACAAAGTACATGTGCAATGCCACTCCTTATTTAGGAAAAGATCCCAATCGTCCCACGGGAGAAAGACTTTCCGAGTCTGTGGTCATAAAGCTTATGGAGCCATTTCTGGACAAAGGCAGAACCGTAACAACAGACAACTTCTTCACGTCACTTTCGCTGGCTAATAGACTGCTGCACCGCAATACAACTCTGCTTGGCACCATGAATAAAGTGCGACGGGAACTTCCACCTGCAGCTAAAGTCAGTTCAGTACACGAACAATTCTCCACGCTGGTGTTTAGATCTCCCAGTGCCATGCTGACAGTGTATGTGCCCAAAAAGATGAAGTCTGTCTGCATTCTCAGCACAATGCACCATGATGTGGAGATTGGGCAAGATAAAAAAAAAAAAAAACAAACACGGTCACAGACTACAACCACATGAAGGTATGCTAATGAAAAAAATATTAGTGTGATGAAGTATTCTGGTGCTCTTCTGGTGATAAAATGATTTCTTCAAAATGTCACATATATTTGTCTTTCTTTTTTCCCCAGCGTGGCGTTGACATCATGGACCAGAAGGCGCGTGCTTGTTCAGTGCGCACAGGAACACGCAGGTGGCCGGTTGCTGTGTTGTACAACATCCTTGACCTAGCAGCGATGAACGCACACGTACTGTATAAGGCATGCACGGGGTCCGCTGAGGAAAGAAGAGTGTTCATGGCTCACCTTGCAGAGGAACTTCGTCGTCGCTTCTTACAGGAAAAGGCGATGGAAAAAGAAAAGATGATACAGCATCAACAAACTTCCGTTCTAAGACCTCAGCTTCCCCCAGGGAAGAAAGTACAGTGTCAGGTGCTCATTCACTGTAATAGGAACCATAGCACAGAGAGGTGTGTACACTGCAACAAGTACACATGTCGTAAATGTAGGAATGGTGGACCTTGGGTGTGTGGGAACTGTTAATATTTGAATGTGATGATTTTATATAGCACGGATCGGAAATCAGCAGTTTTTAGCATTGCACCACGTAAGCTGTCGTATCAACCACCAACTGTAACTTGCTTTCTTTATTCTTCGGTTATAGTCTTGAATAAAAGTGCACTTTTATTTATGTGAAACCAGCTGTGTCAGATGGGGTTGTATGGATTGATTCTGAATGCGACTGCGAGAATGAAAAGTGAATTAAAAAAAAAAAAAAAAAAAAGCTAACCTTTACCAGTATCATAAGTTACACCGCCTGTTACAGACTGAAATCAAATTTATATTGTTATTCTAAAATTGTAAGAATAAGAGCAGTTAATTTCTCGAAGTGGAGCCGTGCGGAATCGAACTCGCCACCCTCTGATTCCCAGTCAGGCACTGATATCATTACGCCACTGCGGCGGTTGTAATAAGAGTGTCAATGTGGCATGCTAACGCGGCTTTTTTTTTTTTTTTTTTTTTTTTTGAATGAAGGCGCACGTGTTCTTTTATTTGTACCTTTTGTGAAAGTGTTTCTTTGATATATGGACTTCAGGCTTCATATGTTATATGGTTTATGCCTACATTTTGTCATTTACTATTAGAATATGAAAAACGTTTCTGTTTTAAAAATGTGTTTGCACAGCCAACTATAGAAATGGAACACACATGAAATGCGTGTATTCCAAATAACGCTAGAATTATTTCCACTGTAAAACTCCACTTCAATCCCAGGTAATCAAATCAAGGCAAGGCTTGAGCTAGGAGAGAAGTTCATTCTAAGTCGGTGGGGGGATGGAATAGCTGGCTGCTAGTAGCTTTATCAGCACATTTAGATGACAAAGGACTCTGGCGGAGAGGTGCAAACAGATTTAAGACGCGATTTAAGGTGGGACGGATTTACGAGTTTTTTCGTAGGCTCTGGTAATTCTAGTGTTAAGCATGCAACGTACAGTTGGCCATGTGAAAAGCAATCTTGCCTCAAATCAATGCCAACCTTTTGTAGGGTTTGTCCCTGAGACTTATACTGGAAATTGGAGGCGTTTGAATTGAAATGGGAGATTAGAGGGTATAACAGGGATGCGAGGAATAAAAACTCTCTTCCCCCATGCCACTGCCAGTAAAAATAGTTGCCTCAATTAGGTTCTTTTGCAGACACGTGACCTGAAGTCTCGTGCCGTTACAAAGTTTCGGTGGCTGTACGCAAATCCACAATCGGCTTTTTTGAGCCAAACCTGTTGTTTTTGTATGAGCTGCTTTTTGTTATTGGGATCGTACATAGAAACAGAAGCTCTATTAACTTGTGGATTTGCGTGCAAATATTTAGCGGCAGTGCCTCTATTAACTTGTGGATTTGCCTGCAAATATTTAGCGACAGCGTCTCTATGAACTTGTGGATTTGCCTGCGAGTATTTAGTGACAGCGTGTCTATTAACTTGTGGATTTTTCTGTGAGTATTTGGCAGCATCGTCACGAAGTTGTTTCCATCTAGCTGCATCAGAAAATGTACCACGACGTCTGACATGCCTCCTTTTTACTGTTTTCTCACAGCTTGGATCTCTGCTGTCATAATCGGTTTGAGTTTCATGGTTTGTTTCAATTACGTTAGTAATTTGCAGGACTTGTTGTGTTGAAGTGACATTCGGCATCCTTCAAGCGTTGTAAGCATACGACCGGTTTCATCGATAACTTCGCATCCAGCTTTTGAGAGTTGAAACATTCATAACCATCAAAGTGTCCACTACTCAAATCGTCACCTGTGAATCTGAGATGTTTAAGAGGCATTGGCGGTTCTCCAAACATGCAAAATACTACATGGGAGGCGTGGGGATGGGGGACGCAATATAGGCAGGCAGCCAACTACGTGGGAGGCCGGGGGATGCAGGACAAAACCCCGCCTCGCACGGTGACCGAGCTGCAGGCTATGGACGTATATATGTACTTAAGTAGGATTCAGTTATGACCGTTACGTGTAGGATTTCGAAATGAAACCTGCTTAACTTTTGTAAGTAAGCTAGCTGTAAGGAATGAGCCTGCCAAATTTCAGCCTTCTACCTACACGGGAAGTTGGAGAATTAGTGATGAGTGAGTCAGTGAGTGAGGGCTTTGCCTTTTATTAGTATAGATACTGGTTGATTGCATTGTTTTAATAGACCCAACATCACTTGCGGGGTTGACGTGTAAGTATACATAGGTTAAATAACACAAAGGTTAATTAAAATAAATAAATAAATAAAAACCTTTTTGGAATATTGGGCTTGGTGCATATAGAATTTGTTGGTGGTTTATCATCCTGTTGTTCCCTTGTTCGTTTTTTTCCTTTTTGCATGCTCAATTACTCTTTATCTCTGTTGGAGCCCACGTCGCTTGGTGCAGACTATACAGTATGTAGGTTGTAACCTATTAGTTGTTCCCCGAATGCCAATTTGTAATATTCTGAAATTTTTTTTAATTTCAGTTTTTGGTAACCTAAACTTTAAATGTAAATGTCTGCCAGTTTCCTGCTGATCCTTTTTAGGTTGCTCATTGCATTCCAGCTGGTTACATTTGAAGAAAAACAGGTGTTGTAAAACTTTGGAGTGGAACCGTAACTTTCTCTTGCTTTATCTAATTTATCCGGCTTGAACCCCATGCCGTGAGACCCCCGGTGAACTGACCCTCAAGGCCTCCGCCGTGGTGATCCAGGTCGCCAAGGCATACAGCCTGAGCGGCTCTATGCCGTCCAGGGTGAAGTTGGCCGAGATGGTCAGGAAGCTTGCCAGGAAACGCTCTGTGCCGTCCGGGGTGAAGTCGGCCGAGATGGTGAGGAAGCTTGCCAGGAAACGCGTGCGAGCAGCAGGTGGTGACCCCGGGGACTCCAAGCTGGTGCGCAGCGCCAGCAAGCTCCAGTTTGGACAGCACCAGGGTCAAACTTTTAAATGGTTGCTGACCCATGACCTCGGCTATGCTATCATGGTGTTGGCAACCCACCAGTGGGAACGCAAAGATGGCCAGGTGTTGGATAGCCCGCTGGCGAGCAATAAGAACGCCCTGGAGTCCTATGCCTGGCTCTTTCCCGAAGTAAAGACGGAGATCCGTCATCGACGGGAGAGAGATGGGTTGTCCAGGCCCCTGGACGAGGGCAAGAGGCTCGTCAGCTTCGGTGAACACCTGACGTTTCAGGCCCTTTATGATGCAGAAGATAAGGAGGCCAAGAGGTGAGAGACTTTTGGGTGGGGTCTGAGGGGAAGGGCACAGCAAGGTAGTGGGACCCTGCTTCCATTTGTTCACCAGTTACTGTTCCCGGTTTTGTACCCCAACGCAGTTACATCAAATGGCTCCAGTGCCAGACCACCAAAGTCAGAACCAGGATGCATGCACTCCAGCTGTATGTGCGGCAGAGAGATGAGGCGAAGGCAACAGGAACCTCCTCTCTTCCCAAAACCACCACTGTTGCCCCCACCGCCTCTCTCTCTGCAGCAGCCTCTGTCGTCGAGATTCCTGATGACGTGCTGCTATCCGCCAGCATGGAGTTGGAGGCTGGTAACTGACACAGCCACCCATGGAAACTGGTGGTGGTTCATTCACTTTTTCTGTTTAACCTGTTATTTGTTTGAATTTGTAAACAACCTTCTCCAGCATCTACCACCCGGTCTGCAACCACTGGAGGGCCCGTGCCATCCCAGTGCTCCCAACCGATGGCTGATCCGGAAAAGCGGCCTTTGCAAACGCTGTCTGTAGCCAGGAGAGAGGCGAGTTAAAAGGATGTGTTTCTTTGAATGCCATTGCCAGGAAAGGAACAGGGCCGGTCTGATTCTTTTTGTTTCTTTTTCTCTTGCTCATGCTGTCTCTCTTTCTGTCTGTCTGTCTCTCTCTCTCTTACACACACACACACACACACACAGCTACTTTTGCCCAAGGGCTAGAGGACCTCACTTCCTAAAGAACAGCACGTGTGGGTAAGCCAGGTCCTTTTCACCACGGGAAAGGACGGAAAGCCTGTGCTGACCTCCAACCTTCGCCTTTGGTGGCATCCTCCCAGCCCCCGCAACATGCACCTCCAGCCCCCAACACCTTTTTTTCAGCTCCCGTTCTTCCTGTGGATGTACTACCGCATGTGGGGCTACAAGCTCTCCTGCACGGCGTACAGCCACAGGTATACGGGAGCCGGACTCTACAGGACTGTCCGGAGGGTCCTGGACACAGACGGATGGTACTTTACGGCCACGGAGTACCTGGAGTGCCGGCGCTGCAGAAAGAAGGTGGCAGGCTGGTCACAGGAGGTCTTGGATCAGCTGCACCATATCCACCGGGATGAGTTTCCAGCTATCCTGACTTACAGATCAGACAAAGAGTTTCCGATTGCTGTGTCAACTCTCCACAGGTAGACAGGCACACATGGGCAGTCCTAACATCCGTTCTCTCTAACACAGGTTATCCTGCGACAAAAAGCTCATCTGGCAGATGCGTGAGCAGACGCTGGGCAACGGGGCCAACCGGCTGCGCAGATATCTGCTCGAGGAGCACACCAGTTCCTGGATGTTGCGATCCAAAATGTACATGTTTGCGTTGTCCAAGTTCATCACATTGGGTGCTGAGCCATCTGCAAGTCTCATTCAACCACCACAGATGACCCCGGTGCCCAGTGCAAAGTGGTTGCTGTCCGTCTACGCCAGGGAGGTGGCACCATAAAAAATTAGGTCCAGGACAGAAAAATGTGGCACATGAATTGCTTGTCGACCCGGCAAAGATATTTTTACCCACATAAAACTGGGACTCCTGAAGAATTTTGTGAAAGCACTGAACAAGTAAGGCAAAGGTTTTTGTTATTTAAGACAGATATTCCCAAGAATAACTGACACCAAGATCAAAGAGGGCATTTTTGTTGGCCCCCAGATCAGACATGTTATGAGTGACAAGCGGTTTGAAGATCTGTTAGCTGGGCCAGAAAAAAATGCCTGGAAAGCCTTCAAAGACGTTGTTGACAATTTTCTGGGCAATTACAGAGCCCCAAACTACATTCAGCAAGTAGACAAACTTCTCAAGGCATACAAGACAATGAAGTGCAACATGTCACTCAAGATTCATTTCCTCCACTCACACTTGGACTTCTTCCCTACAAATCACGGTGCTGTCAGTGACAAACACGGTGAAAGGTTTCACCACGACATTGCTACGAGGGAGAAACGATACCAGGGCAACTAGAAACCGTCAATGCTTGCTGACTACTGTTGGACACTGCAACATGATGCACCAAACATTGAATACAAAAGAAAATCAGGAGCAAAACACTTTTCATTCTGTTGAATTTAACAGCTTATGCGAAGCATAAACATGACTAAATATATTATTGTCAGTAAACATATAAATGTATATTTCTCAGAGTTCCTACGTGATGCAGTTCAACCAAAACTATATTTGTGCATACCCAGTAGGTACCTGTCACAATCAGCAAAAACTTTTCAGGAAGCAAGCCTTTTCAAAAAAATTGTTGTACAGTGTTTTTTGTGTCATCAAAAGCTCGCAATAATTTCTTTTACCTTCTTAACAGGCTGACAATGACAGGTTTATTTAGGTCTCATTCATGAATATTCATCTTACCTCAGAGCCTAAACGACTGTCAGCTGACATGCGACAGAAGGACAGCAGCGCTTGATGGAATGCAGGAGCCAGTTTCCTGTGTATAGAGAGATAGACAGAATTTGGGGGGGTGCAGGGATACAGAGTAATCAGTTTGGTCAGTTTACATATTAATGAATATTTGTTGTTTTCCATCAGAATTTACACCTCTAATTATACTTGTTAAGTTAAAATTTAAAGGTTTTTATTATTTTTTAAAAATGACTTTTACAAAGCAACTGTGATAATCTGTCTCTTAGGTATATAAATTAAAGTAATACAACAGAAAACAAATTTTAAAAAACTGAAATCGGTTCTCAAAGAGAAAACATGATTTTTTTTCCTCAAGCCCCTACACGCCAAGACGCAAAACAAGAATAAATGAAGGAGCATGTCTCACTTCTTCTCATGCTACAGTAACCGAAATAGAATGAGAAAAATGGTGGTACGTATTTACCCCTTTCTTGCACTACGTTGCCAAACCGAAACTGTACCATGTAAGAAATAACATTACCATGAAGATTTTTATTTTGGCTTTTCTTTTCCTCTTATGTTCTGTAACCACTTTGCATAATATTTATTTTGCCCAAAATTCACTTGTAAAAGTTGAGGTTCTACTGTACTACATTTTCATTCAATTGCCTTCATTATTTTAAGCTCATTAAGATGAACTCTGCTGTGTTAATTGAAACAGCAAATAAAAGATTAACATATTAGAACCACTTCAAAAGAAGATAAAAAGAGAAAATTCACCAATGTTAATTTGTATGCTTTACTTTTTCTTTAAAATTACAGAGTTACAGGGAAACTGGGTATATTTCACAAGGACAGCATATTGAAATTTTCCACATTAAATTAAAACACACATCTCAGGAAGCAGAACTATTTTTGACACATATAGGATTAAGTAAGGTCCAGAGCCAATGAAATTGTGCCAATTACTTCAAGGACATGAGGGTATGTGGGGCTATATGTCTCCCTTCAAGTATTACAAAAATCAGAAATTGAAGGTCCAGTCCATCACAGGGTGCACTCAAGCTCAACCTCATTTACTTACAAGAGCAGGTCCAATTTGAAGTCCACCATTAATTAAAAATGCACATCTTTGGAGTATGTTTGCAAAACTTTAGTACCTGGAAAAAACTCAGATATGGCGATAACATGCCCACTTACCACTGACAATAACAGGATTGGAATTCAAACTAGGCTTCCTGGAGCTGGGAAGCAGAAATACTAGGTAATGCATTACCGTGTCCAGTTTATAAAAATGATGTCATAATTTACAGGGATAGTCTACAATGGTATTTTAAAAAACTAAAAGATTACCAGGAAAGCAAAATGATATATTCAGCTGCATAATATTAATGTAAAAATAAAAATAAACAATCACAGGTAAAAAGCAAAACTGAAAACGCTTACCTGTTTGATTTATCAAACTGTACAGGTTCTTTACTCAAAGTTGTCTGATGTCTTATATTTGTGTAGTGTGGAGACTGTGTTTCTGTAGAAGGGCATTCAGAGTCTGCTGTAGTGTTTGACACTAAAGAAGTAGCACAGTTTTCTTGGTGTGTAGTCCTGCTGACAGTGTCAGAGCCTGTAATTTCTACATATTGTCCATTACCCACTGGAACAGTTTGAGGCACTTGGTCCAATGCATGCTTCGCTGATTCCAACACAGTTAAAGTAGACATAAGGTGATTATTCTTGAGGAATTCAATCTCACTGAAAAAATAAAAGATAATAGATACAAATTAAAAATAATTATAATATTAGTGGTTAGGAACAGTATTCAATTAATACCATTATTGCTCTTGCCAAATAAGCCGACTTAATTTAGTAAACCAGTAGCATAAAATATGTCAAACCTGTGACTTGACATATTGTAACAAAACACTGTTTTACATTTTGGGATGGCTGTAGCCATTTACAGCTCATTTTTTTGTTTGTTTGTTTAATATAAATGAGATTAGCTTGACCAGTATAGGATTTTTCTCTTTTCTGAATTCTCTTGATTGTATTGGTAGTGTGTTTAGAGTCAACGTCTTGCTAAATGAAGAAGCTGAGGACAGTGAATCTGGGAGCATTTTCTTAAAGCTGCAATGTTTCTGAAAACCTTTTGATATTTTAATCTTTAGTCATTCATCCTCAATAAAAATAAGTCAGCTCCATGAGAAGCCACGAGAAGACACAGCTAATCTTCTTGTCTTTTTTCAGTGTGAGAATAAAATTTACCTTTTTTCTGCCCTTCTTGCAGCCACACTGACTTCATACATATGCTAGATATTTCAAAAAAGTAAACAAAAGAAAATTCCACAAGCAGAAATAAAATCAATTTCTTGTTATGGACATAATTAGATGTGCCTTAAATGCTGAGGATAATTATCTCTACCACCACCTAACCCTGCCTTCTAGTTCGTTTGTTTTAGCAGGAAATTTTCACAAAATTACAATTTAGTTTGAAATGAGGTATTGCTTCATCTGTCATTTGGTGTCTTTAAAAGAACTTTCAGAGCCCAGTTACTTTTCACATATAAAAAATCTATTTCACAATAGTTACATATTTTAAAACAAGTTTAAAGAATCTTATCTAGCAAAACAAAAAAATACATTTTTGTGAACATGTCTGGCTATAATGAACTTAACAATTATATGCAGATTTCCATAACTTAAGCCAGGTATTCTGTAAGTATTGATACTGCTTATGTTCTAACACCTACATTATGTTAAAACAGAAAAAAAAAAAAAAAATTCATGGTAAGAAAAAAATAAAATAAAATGAGAAATAATATTAATATTGCACAAATGACTGCATTCCTCATACTGAAAATAAGAATTTACATTTTTTTCTGTTATTTCTCTGAATATATAGGTACATTAAAAAATGTGTTATTTACTGCTAAAGTCATCTTCCATACATTCTAATTCAAATGACTGCAGTAATTCACTGATTACACTATACATGTAACTGATAAAATGAAGAGTGCGTTTAGGTTTAAAAATAAGTAGATAGTACATATAGCTGAAAGTTTAATTCAAACTGAATACTACGAAATATAATTTTATGCTGAAACCAAAAACAGACTTTCATATTCACAGATTACCTTTGAAGATTTTTCATCTGATCAGCCAAAGACTGCTTCTCACTGTTCAAAAGACTTATCTGATATTCAAGTTCTTCAATGAGTGCTGTTTGCTGGAAGTAAAGAGATATGCACAAATAAATACTTTAATTTCTTGAACTAAATCAGGAAACAATGTTTAGTTTATATAAATAATGCACTGAATGATGACAGTTTGCTATTAATTTATTGAATACTTTTAAAACAATATCATGAAAGAAAGCTCGCTAAGCAAAAAAAACAAAACAAACAAAAAAAAAAAACATTTTTAAAGGCCATGCTTAAATTACATTTTTAGCACATTTGATGAAACACTAGTGAGATAAGTCATGTTACAAAGCAAATGACATCTAATAACTGTGCAGGTAACTATGAAAAGTGAGTGATGAAACTGGCACTGCATAAAGTCTTGATCCTTCTTGACTATTGGATATAATGGTGGGTAAGGCCTGAAGAAAGTTGGCTGGCTGATTATTCTCTCAACAATGCTAACTGGTCAAGGATGTAGAGATATCTATGCTATTGTTTTGTATTAGCAAACTTTAAATTTTTAATTAATATCAACCTTAACTTGTTTATTACCAAGGTCTGTCATTATGAGAGCAGAAAAGTGGATCTAATTTGTAA
Organism: Erpetoichthys calabaricus; assembly: GCF_900747795.2. Lineage (NCBI taxonomy): Eukaryota > Metazoa > Chordata > Cladistia > Polypteriformes > Polypteridae > Erpetoichthys > Erpetoichthys calabaricus. The sequence continues at coordinate 135,755,811 of NC_041399.2, forward strand.
TTTGGTGACAGGGAAAGCTTTAGAGATAGATACATACAGAAGCAATAAACATACAAGACAAACATGTTGTTGTTCCTATTGTAATTTTATGCCACCTTCTCTGGATTCAGATTAAGATCACAGGAAATGAATGGCAAAAGCCCAGTGACCAAAGTGCTGCTAAACATTTGACATTTGTTGTTTAAGAATGTACAGTGCATCCGGAAAGTATTCACAGCGCATCACTTTTTCCACATTTTGTTATGTTACAGCCTTATTCCAAAATGGATTAAATTCATTTTTTTCCTCAGAATTCTACACACAACACCCCATAATGACAACATGAAAAAAGTTTACTTGAGGTTATTGCAAATTTATTAAAAATAAAAAAAACTGAGAAATCACATATACATAAGTATTCACAGCCTTTGCTTAATACTTTGTCGATGCACCTTTGGCAGATTACAGCCTCAAGTCTTTTTGAATATGATGCCACAAGCTTGGCACACCTATCCTTGGCCAGTTTCACCCATTCCTCTTTGTAGCACCTCTCAAGCTCCATCAGGTTGGATGGGAAGCATCGGTGTACAGCCATTTTAAGATCTCTCCAGAGATGTTCAATCGGATTCAAGTCTGGGCTCTGGCTGGGCCACTCAAGGACATTCACAGAGTTGTCCTGAAGCCACTCCTTTGATATCTGGGTTGTGTGCTTAGGGTCGTTGTCCTGCTGAAAGATGAACTGTCGCCCCAGTCTGAGGTCAAGAGCGCTCTGGAGCAGGTTTTCATCCAGGATGTCTCTGTACATTACTGCAGTCATCTTTCCCTTTGTCCTGACTAGTCTCCCAGTCCCTGCCGCTGAAAAACATCCCCACAGCATGATGCTGCCACCACCATGCTTCACTGTAGGGATGGTATTGGCCTGGTGATGACCGGTGCCTGGTTTCTTCCAAACGTGACGCCTGGCATTCACACCAAAGAGTTCAATCTTTGTCTCATCAGACCAGAGAATTTTCTTTCTCATGGTCTGAGAGTCCTTTAGGTGCCTTTTGGCAAACTCCAGACGGGCTGTCATGTGCCTTTTACTAAGAAGTGGCTTCCGTCTGGCCATTCTACTATACAGGCCTAATTGGTGGATTGCTGCAGAGATGGTTGTCCTTCTGGAAAGTTCTCCTCTCTCCACAGAGGACCTCTGGAGCTCTGACAGAGTGACCATTAGGTTCTTGGTCACCTCCCTGACTAAGGCCCTTCTCCCCCGATCGCTCAGTTTAGATGACCAGCCAGCTCTAGGAAGAGTCCTGGTGGTTTCGAACTTCTTCCACTTACGGATGATGGAGGCCACTGTGCTCATTGGGACCTTCAAAGCAGCAGAAGTTTTTCTGTAACCTTCCCCAGATTTGTGCCTTGAGACAATCCTGTCTCTGAGGTCTACAGACAATTCCTTTGACTTCATGCTTGGTTTGTGCTCTGACATGAACTGTCAACTGTGGGACCTTATACAGACAGGTTTGTGCCTTTCCAAATCATGTCCAATCAACTGAATTTACCACAGGTAGACTCCAATTAAGCTGCAGAAACATCTCAAGGATGATCAGGGAAAACTCAATTTTGAGCTTCATGGCAAAAGCTGTGAATACTTATGTACATGTGCTTTCTCAATTTTTTTATTTTTAATAAATTTGCAAAAATCTCAAGTAAACTTTTTTTCACAATGTCATTATGGGGTGTTGTGTAGAATTCTGAGGAAAAAATGAATTTAATCCATTTTGAAATAAGGCTGTAACATAACAAAATGTGGAAAAAGTGATGTGCTGTGAATACTTTCCGGATGCACTGTATACAAAGTCTAGCTCATTTATTTCATCTTCCAAAAAGAACCTACCTTTTAAACCTAAACCTAATAGTTTGTTTTTCCAGTCAAGAAAAAAATCTGTTATGGAAAACAAGGTTCCTATTTTAAACCATCTTACAAGAGTAAGAAATTTTACACATAATCAAAACTGCCAATTTTCAAAAATTCACATGCTTTCTTCCAAATATTTACAGAAAACTACCAATACAAAAACCTGTAATAGGTAAATTCTCGGTTTAGGATTTCAGCTAACGTCACTTATTTCTGTGGGGCTCAAATGCTGATGATCAAAATGATTTTTTATAGCAGTTGTGCATTTCAATACCTGCACTTGCTCTTTGGGAAATGAATCCTGATTAATGGTGCAGGGTGGCTGAAGGTCTTCTATCTCTACTCCTACAGCAATGTCCACAACACCTTTAGAAGAAATAACATGGTTCCCACAGTTTCGATAAAGCTGTAACAGGTCTGGTGGCTTTGGAATATTCAATCCAACATCATCCCACAGCTCAAAGTCCTATAAAAACAAAAATTAGAGAAAATAAGCATAACTACTGCCATAATGAAAATATACGACACATAAAAATGTATTTTTCTGTATTTATTAAAAAAACACAAAAATATAATACTCCTTAAAATAATCAAAATGGGCATGTTATTTTGAAGAAACCTGCAGGAAAAGTCGAATTATACATTAGTGATTGGATATGAACACAGCTACAAAAACTGACACTCTATATAAGCCTTTTTGTAATGCAGTAAAACAGTCATAAGTAACAAGGACACAAAATGATCAAAAGAGCTCATCTGGCTTTATCATAGTATTTTAATCAGGTTCTAGAATTCCTTTTCAAATTACTTTATTATTTGTCTGTCTTTTAAATTTTTCAGTACATCAAAAAGTAAGTGTGTGTGTGTATGCATACTTAGTAATAACAACTAAGTCCATGTTTAGTAACATAAAACTAAAGCTTCACACTCCCCAAAAGATGAATAGATATTTTGAATGAATACAAAAAACCTGCATACTGTATTAAAAAAGAAGTCATAATCATGAAAATAAAAACACCAAAACAAAAAACAAGCTTATAATAAATTCTGCTAAAAACATCCCTGTACTGTAAACTACTAATATCTTAAGTGAATATAAGCTTGAGTTCATTGGGTGGGAAAGTTGTGCAGAATGAAACAAGTCCTCCTTTTTCAAAATGTATTGTAAAAATGGACTCCAAAAATCTACTTTATTTTCTCAATAAAAAGAACTGGCTTATAAAAGCAAAACTTTTTAACTAAATCAGATATTTAGTTTTATGACTTTAACGAAAAATGAAAGACTTTTATTTATACCAACTGTATTATTTCATGATTAGAATTCATTTAAAATATGAAACATTTAAAATGTTTAAACTGTGCATTTAGAATTAAAGCAATGCGTAATGCACAATGCCCTGGTGTGACGGTGCAAGTTGGCCCCACACTACCAGGTACTTCTGGGGAGCCACTTGAACCCACTACCACTGATAATGTACTCAAGGGATGAGCCAGCAGATGAGGACACAACACACAAAGCAAAAGAGTAGGTGCAAAAGTGCTCTAATTCTTAGATTAAAAACAGTCAAAACAAATAATTTTCAAAACCAAGTACAGTGCAAAATTTTAATTAGTAAATAATCCATAAAAAAAAAGTGTCTGTGGAGGTTAAAAATCTCAATAAATAAATCAATTAAAACGTTAAAAGTTAAGAACGCATTCAGGAAAGTGTCCTTTACTATTCTGAGCCCTGGTGCCTTCCTTTTAAAACTGATGTCTCTCTGTCTTACCCTGATCAGGCACCACAGCATGGAGAGACGTTAATCCAACAGGTGCAGACAACCTTTTTTTCCAGCCTGTGTCCCCACTGCCAATCCCACAGTATTCCACAGGGAGCCACCGAGCCCTGCTCTGCTCACACTACTGACAATCGCTGGCTCCTCCCAGAGAGAGTGCACTATCCTCCCACCACTGTCAACCGCTGGCTCCTCTTGGCGAGAGCACACCCTGAACATAATTGTCACTCCTGATACAAGGTTGCTCAACAGGAGTGATCCCTCAGCCCCCTTCTAAGCGCTGGCCACATGCTCCTTCCTGGGGCTCCATTCCATTCTGCCTGTTTCCTCTCATCTTGCACCGGCTCTCGCTCACTCCTGCCTTTCGCTCACTCCTGCCTTTCTGCTCCTATCTTTAACCTCCTTTGTTTTCTTCTTCCATTTTTCTCCTTTCCTTTCTCCTGCAGGTTCCTTTATCTGCTGCTTCCTATCTGGGTACAGGCACGAGCAGCCGCTCCTTCCACAGCATCATTGGACTGACTGACTGAACCACCCGCCTCCACACATGTATGTGTCATGGTAAGCCAGTTCCCCAATTAACTGCTGAGCGAAACGCACTTCCGCACCCAATTGGAGTCTTCACCTTATCGGGGCAGGATTATTTATTTAAAACAGGCCACTACTTGTCTAGCCACAGACCCGCTATACCACACCAGGCTGCCATCTCGTTACTGCAATCTATTGTGCATTAGAGTGGTTAGTCCAATGTGTATTTCTCCAAAATATACTATTGCTCCCAAACAGCAGAGGTAAACCACTTTAAGATGACATTATTTGTTGGTAAGTGCTCTAAATATTACAGGGTAGCCCTAGCTAACACAGATTGGGAAATAAATCTTTCCTAATAGCATAACATTCTCAAAACTATGTAACTCAATTAATTGTTCCAAGATTAAGGGGGGAAAAAAACTACAATCTATATTAATTCTGTTAATTCTCAATACTAATATACAATATACACTAATGAAAACATAAAATCGGGTGGTAAAAAGACAATCATGTTCAACATGTGCAATTTAATACAATTTAGACCTTCAAAAGTTGACTAGTATGACTAAGAATGTCTGACTTACAATAGCATTCTTTTTTCTTGTAAGAATGATTTTCTTCTGTCTGCATTTTTAAGTCAATGTGCTGACTTGATTACAATCAGTTAAATTTTATGTAAACTTGAAATCTTACCTGATCATCATTTTCATCTGAAAACGTAATTGATGAGAGTTTATAATTATTTTTCAACAAATACTCATTAACAAGAAAGTTCAGTGCTCTTTTCTCCAGAGGTTTGATGGGCTCCTGTAAAGAAATATTACAATTCGACTGTAGAATAATCATTCACATTGTAACAGCATAAAAAGTCAACAAAAAAAAAGTTTCACAAAAGATAATTAATTAGAATGATCAAATTTTAAATAGGGGGAAGACTGTGAAGAGATCTGAAGCATTACCTATAGGTAAAGAAAAACAAAATCATATGAAACAGAGGTTTACCGCTTAGGTAACTGGGAAGCAAGAAAAAACCAAGTCACCAACTTAAGGGTGCAGGTTATCAGGTATCTGAATGGGAAATTGGTTACTACAGTTTATGTACAATAACAAGAGTAGCTGCAGAAGACCAGACATTTCTCTTTTCCTATGCATGTGAACATGAAAGTACAGATAAACAAGCACATTTTTATTTCCGTTTTTGTCAGTTCTGTCAATACGCTAAAGCAACTTGTCAAAAGGCATTAAATATACAAAATTTATGACAATATTTGAAACAGGTAAGAGTTCTCTTTGTTGCAATATAAACATCAGAGATAATAATGCAACAAACAATACAGCATGACAAGGCAATACATATTTACATTCAATATGCACAAAGACATGCACGTCAGACTGAATGGTGAAACTAAATGAGAACTCTGTATTGGTGTGAATGAGCTCTGCAATAAAATGGCACTTCGCTCCTGCATTGCTCTTCATGATGCCATTCCTATATCTGGATAAAACATGAATGAAGGGCTTATGGGAAAAAGAGCTGGAAGACTTTTAAAAAAATCTTTAAATTCATGATTCATTAAATTTTCAAGTGCTTAATTCTCAAGATATTGTTTCTTTAAAAGATAGGCTAGAGACAAATGGATATTGTATATATTGTATTTAACTGAGAACAGACTCACAATATCATCTTAATATCAAATAAAGTGCATGTCAAACAACATCTTATTATGATGTTACTCTCTATTTTCTATGACAGTACAATAAATTTAATGATTTCCGATTAGACTGTTAAGTTACATATGAATTTGAATTGCATAGAGACTTATTGCATGAAATTTGTCATTGTAAATAATGTATGCATGTGCAGTTTAATAACACAAATTAAATACCAAAGGGAAACTGTCAGTAAACTGTCATTATCAAAATATCTCCTCCTATCTGCTGCAACAGCAAATGGACAAATTTTCACATTTACAGCAATAACTGATATGGAATTGTCTTTTTAATGTTTAAACAGGTTACGATTAATTTATTTTTAAACATACTGCATGGAGATGCAGCTCTTACTAGTTTAAATAAATTTTTTGTGGCCAAATTTTTAAAAATTTAGCTTCAAAAAGAAGACATGAATATTGCACTTACTTGAATTTCAGGACTTGATTTGTAATTCTTTCGTTCCTGCATAGGAACTTCACTCTCTGCAATAAGAAAACACAGCTGTTTGCACGCATCTGACAATCAGTGACACAAGCATGGGAGTAGTGTTCAAAGCAGAAAGACTGAAGAAGTAAAAGTATATTGTACGGCACCTGCTGCCTGAGTCAAGTTGGCACGGAGGGCCTGAATGGTGTCCTTGGCTTTCCGCAGTTCAAACTCCAGGACTGGACAGGGAGTGGGTTAAACACACACAGGCATCCAACCAAGAAAAGGAAACAAAAAAAAAAATAAAATAAAAACAAGGATGGGCATGAAAAAGATGAAAAGTAAGAATAAAGGATACCATTTAAGAACAAAAAATCAAAGCAAAACAAAAATAGAATACATGCATACTATGAAATCTGTGAACTCATGCAGCAAACAGCTACTCAAATCAGACATTTGACGTTTTCTCCATACTTTCTACAACAAGCTCTCTTGATAGATTTTTGGCTTAACTTCTTAACTGTACCAAAATGCAGAAAGCTGATACTTAAGGCATCTTCAAATCAATTCTAAGTAGAAAACTGCACAGGAAGACTTTAAAATATTAGGAGGGTGCTATGTAATTATACTGATCATACTGTACTGAGACATTGTTTACATCACTAAAAACCCTCAATGCCAATAAGAACTGATGAAAATATTGGATATATCCAGGAAAAAAATGATTAAAAGCCCAAATGCCAAATTGCACAAAACATATTAGCCTTAAAGGCAGCTTCACTCAAACATATGTAAGATTCAGAATGTTTAAAGTTTGGAAGGAATATGATCAACGCTTCTTATTCTGATATCAACTATAACCAAAAACAAAAAAGGATTTCAGTTATCACTGAACTAGACAGAAACAAATGATCCCACTCAAATAACATTACATCCATGTGATATAATGTGATTGCTTTTTAATAGAAAAACATATTTTAGAAACGTCTCTCTGCACTCAGATACAGTATTAATTTGGAAAAGGACTGACTGCTGTTCATAATAATCTATATTAAGAAGTAAACTTTTTTCATTTTATTGGACATTTTTTATATTTGATTGGCGCAAAAGTGAATCTGAATAAATTATTAATTTATTGTAAACTTGAAATGATTGTAAGCTGCCAATATTTCTACTATAAATACTGAAGAAACTCAAACAAAAATTCAGTAAGAGTTTAAAAGATCCTTTCCAGGTTACTGCATATAAAATACTGATGTTAAAATCTTGCAAATATCATCAATCTTAATCCTAAAACAACAAGAAAAGTTACCTTAGATAAAATATGCAGACACTTTGGTGCACTGAAGCAAGTTGGACATTAATACATTAAATTAAGTACTGTATTATGATCGGCCAACAGTCAATTAACAGTAGTATAAAGAGGACTCAGACAACTGTTTTTAATTAGTATTTCCATATTGATAAGCACATGAAAGTAAGAATTTCACCGTACTCTGCATGCGTGACGAAAATAACTGGATAAACTAATCAACATAAATATACAAAACCTCAACTGATAAGGTAAAAAAGCAAAACTTCTGATCAACATTATGAAAAAATAGTCGAAAATGCAGTTAATTACAGTACATAGCTAGAAAGCATTTATAAAGATTTTAAGGAGAATTAAATGATTTAAACGTTGATTTTATATATCTATGTATGTATGGAAGTGAAGGTCTGTAATAAGGTTAGCGTATTTGTAGGTGGAAATCCACAAACACATATAAGTTTGACCAGACACACATTTATATTCAAGGCTAATCCTAACAGTGCCAGAGAACTGGCTGAAATGTAGCTATCCAATAAAAACGTTATTAACAGACATTTGGACATGAACCCAGCATATGCAGGCTTGAAAAGAACATGGATATAATAAATAAGACTTTGTGACCAACACGCTCACTCTAAACCCCATCAACTAAGTATCCTCTCCTCCCTACTTGCTATATAGTGCTTTGGGTTCCTGTAAGTCTAATCATTTTCCTCTGATGATGATTCCTGGTAGGAATCGAAAGCTTAGGAATAAACAACAATTTTAAGATACGCAATTCATTTGCTCCCTTTATGGAGGTTTATATGCGCATGTGAGAAAAGCCAGACCAAGGGGTTGGTGCTGTTCTCTGACACTTTCTCCTCTATTCCCTCTGCAGAACATCAAAAGAACCAGGCTCCTAAAGACATCACTTCTATTTCTCGTCCCTTTATACCCCCTCCAAAAATGACACTTCTAGTTCTGGTCCACTTGCACCATCCTCTTCACGTCTACAGACTATATTAATGCCATTTTTTGTTTTCTCAGTTCCAGTTTGAACTTGAGTTTGTACACACGCATTTTAATTTACCTTAATTCCAGGAATACAGGGTGGAATGCCCAACTATTCATGAGCTCATTTCTGTTTATTTCATTTATATTATATATATTATTTTATTTATTATTTATGTATGTATATATGTCACACACATGTGCATAGGAGGCAGTCAAAGGGCTTAACTGAGGATAAGACTCGCCTCTTTTCTCCATCTTCTACAGATCACCAGAAGGGAAACCCAGCTAAACAGGTATCAACTTCTGCATTCCTGTCCAGACCATGCCTGCCTACTCACCTCACTTCCACCACTTTCCACATCGACCCACTTCTTCCTGCACACCACCTATAAAAGCCCACCCCTCTCCTCCCCATTCAGTTCTACCGGGACTCAGTCTTTTTCAACTACTCGTTCGAATGATCTACAACCCCAAATCAGAAAAAGTTGGGACAGTGTGGAAAATGTGAATAAAAAAAGAAAAAAGCAAGTTATAAATTCTCCTCAAATTTTATTTCATTGCAGACAGTATGAACACAAAATAATTCATGTTTTTTTTGTCAACATCATTTGATTTGTAAATAAATATCCATTCTTGCCATTCAGGCTTGCAACACATTCCAAAAAAAGTTGGGATGGGGGCAATTAAGGGGTAGTAATGAGGTATAATAACTAAATAATGATGTGATTTGAAACTGGTGATGTTAACAGGTGATTGCAATCATGATTCGGTACAAAAGCAGCATCGAGGAAAGGCCTACTCCTTTAGGAGCAAAGAAGGGCAGAGGATCGCCAGTTTGCCACCAAGTGCGGGCAAAAATCTTTGAAATGATGAAGAAAAACGTTTCTCAAAGACAGATAGGAAGAGATTTGGGCATTTCTCCCTCTACAGTGCATAACATAGTGAAAAGAATCAGGGAATCTGGAGAAATTACCGTGCGCAAAGGCCAAGGGCGCAAGCCTAAACTGAATGGCCGTGATCTCCGAGCCCTCAGACAGTACTGCATTAAAAACCGTCATTCATCAATAAATGATATAACTGCGTGGGCTCAGACTACTTCAGGAAGTCACTCTCAAGCACTACAGTACGTAGTTACATTAGGAAATGCCAGCTAAAACTGTACTGTGCCAAAAGGAAGCCCTACATAAATAGTGTCCAGAAGCGCCGTCGACTTCTCTGGCCTCGGAGGCATCTGGGATTGTCCATTGTGCAGTGGAAACTTGTATTGTGGTCACACGAATCGGTTTTTCACATCTTTTTTGGAAGAAATGGACGCCGTGTGCTGCGGACCAAAGAGGAAAAGGACCATCCAGACTGTTACCAGATACAAGTCCAAAAGCCAGGGTCTGTCATGGTATGGGGTTGTGTCAGTGCCTTCGGCAAAGGTAACTTGCACTTCTGCGATGGCACCATCAATGCGGAGAAGTATATCTCAGTTTTGGAGGAACAAATGCTGCCTTCAAGACGACGTCTTTTCCAGGGACGCCCATGCTTATTTCAGCAAGACAATGCCAAACCACATACTGCGCGCATAACAAAGGCATGGCTGCGTAAGAAGAGGGTGCGGATGCTTGACTGGCCTGCCTGCAGCCCTGATTTGTCTCCTATAGAGAATGTTTGGCGCATTTTGAAACGAAAAATGCGTCAACGAAGACCCTGTACTGTTGCGCACCTAAAACGCTGTTTGCAGGAAGAATGGGACAAACTAACACCTGCAACACTTAGTCACCTGATTTCTTCAATGCCTAAATGTCTTTTAAGTGTTGTTAAAAGACAGGGGAACTGTACAATGTGGTAAATGCTGTACTGTCCCAACTTTTTTTGAAATGTGTTGCAAGCCTGAATGGCAAGAATGGATATTTATTTACAAATCAAATGAGGTTGACAAAAAAAAAACATGAATTATTTTGTGTTCATACTGTCTGCAATGAAATAAAATTTGAGGAGAATTTATAACTTGCTTTTTTCTTTTTTTATTCACATTTTCCACACTGTCCCAACTTTTTCTGATTTGGGGTTGTACTTGACCTACAACATACAGGGTAGATCCCCAAACCTGTTTCTCTCTCTTGTCTTGTTACTATATACTGTATATACACTGTCAACAAGCTTTCGTATTTTTTTTACTAAAAAATATTTTAGTCTGAGCTGTGAGCCACGAATACACCACTGTCTTCACCTTTTCATCAGACATGAATCTTTGTTCTCGTAGGGCTTCTTTCGACACCCAAGTCTGTAGTGGATTATTGCATAGGCAGAACCGTGAAATGCTAACTCGTCAGAAACAGCCTGATCTTGGAGTCTGGCTAGGTCCAACCTCATTTTCCTAGGAGGTGGTAACCTACTGGATTTTCAGAGTAGCAACAACAAGTCTGTGGTCAGAATTTAGAATTCACAAATTGGGTACTTCTGTAAACCCTGCAGTTTTGTAAGAGCCTTCAGAATCTGCCCATAAGTACCAAGTCCAACAATGCACCTCAGGGAGCTGGAACCAGGATCCAGCAATTCCACAGCCTCTAACCTTTTGTAAAGTCAAGGAACTTGGATCCACTTTTACCACAGTCACCAGACCCATGGGGAATCAGACAATCCTCATTGCCAGCCCTGTCAGTGCCAGAGGCTGCACAGACGTCACCCATGATCAGAGGAGTGTTACCTATCAAGCACCAAGCAAATTTGCGAATAAAATAATTCTTCTGAAGATGGGGCTCCCGAGGGCCTTCCTCCATCCTCTTCATAATGTGAGCAGCCGCCCTACTCCCGTAGAGAGCAGATAGGAGTCCTTTCTGTTGTCTCAGAGCTGTGTGAAGTTTTGTTTTTTTTTTTAAAAAAAACAGTGGCTGGATTGCCAATCCTGCCACCAACTGCCATGACTTCCCAGCAAGTTAGAGGACTGCTTGCAGGGCTGGATGCAGTTTAACGTCATACCCAGGACAATGAGTGTCTGATGAGTATGCACACAGTTTGTGTGAAGAACTTATGGATTTGGGAATTTGGGTGCGACTGCCAATTCTCATGTGATATGGGAGACCTTCTGTGACAAGACCCTGAAGGTTGCTGAGGGTTGTGTTGGTGTTAGTGGTGTTCCCAAAAGGAGGTGTTTCATCTCGCAACACACCCTGAATATCATCGAGAGGAGTCACAGCACACGGCTTGATGGCAACTCCGGTCTGTACCGGGAACTGAGAAGGACGGCTGTGAGGGCTCTAAGGGCAGATAAGGAGGCATTTGTTAGAGGAATCTGTGAGCAAGTGAAACATCATCTATGACCTAGTGCCCCATGTCCTGTTTACAGAGGAATCAAAACATTACGCACATCCGAATCTGAGAGTCACAGTCAGGGCGGCTGATGGAATGGTCCTTACGGACCCACTGGGCAGGCTACTTTGAGCAGCTGTTTAAAACTGATCCTCCAGCTAAGACATTGGATATCTCTGGGTCCACGGTTCTTGAGGCTGATCCTCCAATTAGCTGTGAACCACCCAATCTCACCGAGATTGCACAGGTAGTGAACTAGCTGAAGGTAGGGAAGGCTTCAGGGATCTGTGGTATCCGGGGTGAACTTCTCCAAGCTGGTGGTAAGGCTGTCCTCCTGGCATTGCAAGCAATCTTTGCTTCCATTTGGGGGACTGGAGTCATCCCAACTGATTGGAAAACAGGACTTGTCGTCCCTATCTGGAAAAGGAAGGGTGATCACCTGGATTGTGGCAACTACAGGGGAATAACACTGCTCTCCGTAACAGGTAAGAACATTGCTAGGGTCGTGCTCAATAGGATCCACGAAGACCTGCTCACATACCAGCAACTGGAGCAGTCTGGTTTTACGCCAAAGAAGTCTACCATCAACCACATCCTGGCACTGAGGGTTCTCATGGAGCGCAAACACGAATATCGGCAGAGTTTCTTTATAGCCTCTGTCTATTTTTGTAAAGCATTTGACTCAGTTGATGGAGCTGCCCTGTGGGACATCCTGAGGATTCGCGGGATCCCCTCAAGGTTGCTGGATATAATGGCCGGCCTGTGCACCGGTACTGTGAGTGCTGTGCAGACTGGAGGCATTTTTTCCAGTTGATTCTGGGGTTCATCAGGGGTGTGTTCTTGCTCCTACTCTGTTCAATGGACTGGGTGTTAGGCAAGGCCGTGGGGTCCAGTGGCTGTGGGGCATCCGTTGGCAAAGAAAGATTGACTTTGCCAAGGATGCTGTGACCTTCACGGAGCCAATGGAGGCTCTGATTGGGGCTCTCAAGAGACTTAGCGAGGAGTCCAAGTGTCTGGACTTGCGAATGTCCTGGATAAAAACCAAGATACAGGCCTTTAATGACCTCTTAGGCACAGTCATCAGCAGTGTGTGTCTGCAGAGAGAGTGCCGACTTTATCAAGAGGTTTACTTACCTCAACAGTGACGTTCATGTCTCTGGTGACTCTACCTATGAAGTCAGTAGACTGATTATGAGAGAATGGGGGTTCATGAGGTTGCTGGAAAGGGGTGTGTGGTGCTCCTGATACTTATGCAAAAGGACAAAGGTCCAAGTCTTTTGAGTCCTGGTGCTTCCTGTCTTACTATATGGTTGCGAGACATGGACGCTATCCAGTGCCTTAGACGAAGATTGGACTCCTTTCGTACCATGTCTCATAGGAGAATCCTTGGGTACTGCTGGTTTGACTTTGTGTCGATTGGGCAGTTGCTCATGGAGTCCCGAATGAGGCACATGACCTGCATTGTGAGGAAGCGTCAGTTATGGCACTACGGCCATGAGGTGCAATTTCCCCGAGGGTGATCCAGCTCGTGGGATCCTCAGTGTTGAGGATCTGAGAGGCTGGGCCAGGCCAAGGGGACACCCACATAACACCTGGCTGCGGAAGATTGAGGATTTCCGGAGGGTGGGACTGGACCGCATGTCTGCCTGGGGGGTTGCCAACCAGGATCCTGAACTGTTCCGTCGTGTGGTGGGTGCAGCAACATGCTATACCAGTGCAAGCACCCTAACCTGCCCTGACCTGACCCGAGAGCGATGACTGTTTTGCAAATGATTTACCACATCATCTGCTGTCACTCGTCTATTCATTACAATCATTTCACATCCTCAATGTTGTCATTAGTTCTTCATGGCTGACATTTGTGAGAACTTCCTTGAATGTCTCTATCCATTCAAACACACTTCTTTGCGACAAAAAACTTTCTCCATACTGTACACAAAGTCTTTGATAAATATCAGCAGCAGGAACACCCTCAGACCACAAAAAAACAAATTACTGCATGTTGCTCATCTTGCAAATCACAAGTGGGGCCAGCCATTGTTTCTCGCTCCTCAGTTACAAATGATCTGACATAACACATTCACAACTACACAGCAGTGACTGGGGAGACCGGGACCTTGTACAGAAAGCGCTGATAAGACAGTGTTGCCAACAGAAGTTTTAACAGAACAGGAGTGCGGATAATTTTTGACTCACCCTCATTATAGTTAGAAATCCACAAAGGGAGAAAATGAGACATATAGGCCTATCTTAAAATAGGAATAATTACAAAAAAAAAAAGCTTTCGACAACCTACCTGGTGTCATCATCAGAGGAAAATGATTACACATACAGGAATCAAAGGCAATATATAGCAGATGAAGGTTGGTGCTGTTTTGGAGAGGTTGTAAGGGAGTGGTGTAGATAAATATGGTGGAGTTGAGAAGGTGTTGGTCATAAAGTCTTTTTTTTATTATTTGAATGTTCTTCTTTTAAGCCTGCATATGCTGGGTTCAAGTCCAAATGTCTGTTAATGGTATTTTCATTAAATAGCCAAGATTCAGCCAGCTTTCTAGCATTCTTAGTGTTGGCCCTGAATTTTTCTTTCACAGTGTCCCAGTTAAATGTGTGCCCAGTGGAACTTGTATGTATGTAAATCAGAGGCCGTGGGTCTTTCCATCTGACGGCACTGCAATGTTCCTGAATACAGTAATCCCTCCTCCATCGCGGGGGTTGCATTCCAGAACCCCCCCGCGAAAGGTGAAAATCCGCGAAGTAGAAACCATATGTTCATATGGTTCTTTTTATATATTTTAAGCCCTTATAAACTCTCCCACACTATTATAAAAATTTCCCGCACAATTATACAGCATAAACCCTTTGTATTCTCTTAGATATTAGGTAAGATTCGTTGAAATTATGTATGTAAACACAGTTTATATACAGTAAAACCTAAATATTATTTTAAAGATATCGAGCGTCTCTGATATCACATATGTTACAGCCATTACGAAAGACAGGCCACCAGCTATAAATACGTACAATGCAAGAAAAATTGTATACAGTAAAATGTGTGTACAGTGACACTAAACTATGTACGTGTAATAAGTACTGTACATAGATAATTAATTATGGTTACTCACCAACAATGACACGACGACTTGTCCGATAACGATGAGTTTAATTTTACTGCACAACAAAGGATAGCGTTACAGCTCTTCTAAAGGAGCCTCTTCAGGCGACTGTGTAGCACCGCCGTTGTTCTTCTTCCAGCACTCTTCAATCCAAATCCCTAAAGCAGATTCCATCCAGACTACTGCCTTATCACATCCACTTGCAACTTGTTTTGCGCCCTGGTTAAAGGACACTGCGGCCATAGATCTTATATGCTTTTCCTCCTTTTTAAATAAAAAGAATTGTGGACTCATTGATGCCGTAATGGTGTCCTGCAGCGGTGTAGCTGTTCCCTTCCTTCAACATATCCAAAACTTTGACCTTTTCTGCAATCATTTGCATTTCCTGTTGGCGCTTGGACACGGCCCCTGAAGCAGTAGCAGGAGCATGTTAATGCTGAATGAGTGAGATGAGACTTCCTGGTTAATTAAGCACTCCGTCGCTGAGCCAATCAGCACACAGGAACTTAACTGTGTGCTCTGATTAGGTAGCTTCTCAGTCATCCGTCAATAGCGTCTCCTGTATGAAATCAACTGGGCAAACCAACTGAGGAAGCATGTACCAGAAGTAAAAAGACCCATTGTCCGCAGAAACCCGCGAAGCAGCGAAAAATCCGCGTTATATATTTAGATATGCTTACATATAAAATCCGCGATAGAGTGAAGCCGCGAAAATCAAAGCGCGATATAGCGAGGGATTACTGTATGTGTTGCAAGTCTTTAAGAGGTTTGTCCCATGTATACCACTGGGCATGCATTGCAAGGAAAGCTGTAAACTGCCTTTCTTGTCACTTCGGTCAATTTTTTGCTTTTGGCATTGAAAATGACAGTCCATAAAGTGTTTGCTGCTTTGTGGATTTCTAGCTACAAATATGCAAACCGTATAACAGACCTTCGCTTCCCCATACAGTGGGGCAAAAAAGTATTTAGTCAGCCACCAATTGTGCAAGTTCTCCCACTTAAAAACATGAGAGAGGCCTGTAATTTTCATCAAAGGTATACCTCAACTATGAGAGACAAAATGAGAAAAAAAAAATCCAGAAAATCACATTGTCTGATTTTTAAAGAATTTATTTGCAAATTATGGTGGAAAATAAGTATTTGGTCACCTACAAACACGCAAGATTTCTGGCTCTCACAGACCTGTAACTTCTGTAAGAGGCTCCTCTGTCCTCCACTTGTTACCTGTATTAATGGCACCTGTTTGAACTCATTATCAATATAAAAGACACCTGTCCACAACCTCAAACAGTCACACTCCAAACTCCACTATGGCCAAGACCAAAGAGCTGTCAAAGGACACCAGAAACAAAATTGTAGACCTGCACCAGGCTGGGAAGACTGAATCTGCAATAGGTAGTGCTTTGAGTACTGAGAAAAGCGCTATATAAATGTAATGAATTATTATTATTATTAAGCAGCTTGGTGTGAAGAAATCAACTGTGAGAGCAATTATTAGAAAATGGAAGACATACAAGACCACTGATAATCTCCCTCGATCTGGGGCTCCACGCAAGATCTCACCCCATGGGGTCAAAATGATTACAAGAACAGTGAGCAAAAATCCCAGAACCACACACTGGGGGGGCTAGTGAATGACCTGCAGAGAGCTGGGACCAAAGTAACAAAGTCTACCATCAGTAACACACTACGCCGCCAGGGACTCAAATCCTGCAGTGCCAGACGTGTCCCCCTGCTTAAGACAGTACATGTGCAGGCCCGTCGATTGGGAGAATGTCATATGGTCAGATGAAACCAAAATAAAACTTTTTGGTAAAAGCTCTACTCGTCGTGTTTGGAGGAGAAAGAATGCGGAGTTGCATCCAAAGAACACCGTACCTACTGTAAAGCATGGGGGTGGAAACATCATGCTTTGGGGCTGTTTTTCTGCAAAGGGACCAGGATGACTGATCCGTGTAAAGGAAAGAATGAATGGGGCCATGTATCGTCAGATTTTGAGTGAAAACCTCCTTCCATCAGCAAGGGCATTGAAGATGAAACATGGCTGGGTCTTTCAGCATGACAATGATCCCAAACACACCGCCCGGGTAACGAAGGAGTGGCTTCATAAGAAGCATTTCAAGGTCCTGGAGTGGCCTAGCCAGTCTCCAGATCTCGACCCCATAGAAAATCTTTGGAGGGAGTTGAAAGTCCGTGTTGCCCAGCGACAGCCCCAAACCATCACTGCTCTAGAGGAGATCTGCATGGAGGAATGGGCCAAAATACCAGCAACAGTGTGTGAAAACCTTGTGAAGACTTACAGAAAACGTTTGATCTCTGTCATTGCCAACAAAGGGTATATAACAAAGTATTGAGATGAACTTTTGTTATTGCCCAAATACTTTTTTTCCACCATAATTTGCAAATAAATTCTTCAAAAATCAGACAATGTGATTTTCTGGATTTTTTTTTCTCATTTTGTCTCTCATAGTTGAGGTATACCTATGATGAAAATTACAGGCCTCTCTCATGTTTTTAAGTGGGAGAACTTGCATAATTGGTGGCTGACCAAATACTTTTTTGCCCCACTGTACACAAACACACACACACATTATATATATATATATATATATATATATATATATATATATATATATTGTGAGCTGCGAAGCTAATCCTACCCCCAAAAAGATACAGACGCCCCTGGAAAAAGCCCTAGGAAACCCCTAGGAAACATAAACAGACTACCTTCACATTTCTCCTTTTCCTTCTGGCCGGCTCTGTCGCGTAATCTGCCTCCCGCGCGCTACTCCGCCTTGTCAAAAAGCCTGTGCCAACTTCTCTCTGTGGTTATAAATTGATTTTCTGCTTCTTTCTCTCTCTCAGACTTCTGGTGCTCCTGGCACGTATTCCTCCAAAGAAGAAGAAATCCTTGGTTGCTTTTAAATGACAAGCGGAGGTGTAAACTCTTTCAAGGAGCACGTTTGAAACAGTTTTAAAAGATAAATGTTTGTTTGCAGTGTTTGAATAAAAATTCGAGTTTCTTCAACTTCCACTGGTCTTCTGTGCAATCTTGTAACCCAAGTGTGACAAGTGGTACCAGGAGTGGTTGCACAGATGGATGCATTAGCACAAGCGGAAGCCGAATACCTTTTCCAAATCGCCCAGAATGTTCCTATCCCATATGATTCGGAAGATGATTTACATTCCGAACGTCCTGCGTCTAGCCTCCAGCCTCCGTCTGTCAGACGAACAGACACCCAACAATATATTCAGCCTCGAAGAGCCTCTCCAATCCCTCAACAGTATGTTCCACCTCCACCAGCACCAGCACCTGCGCAAGTTACTAGACGTGTGATTCCTTTGCCTCCACTTCCGGACAATGCTAAGAATGTCCTGTCGAAGATGGGCCCATCTGATGACCCAGAGCTATTTCTTTTGGCTTTTGAACAAGTGGCGACTGTGTTAGGATGGGACAAACGTCATTGGGCTGTTATCATCACCCCGTTTTTGTCTGGTGATGCACTACTTTCATTACGAAATATACCTAACGACAAATTTGGCGATTATGATTTTTTGAAAGATCAGCTTGTCTTGAAGAAAGCCACGACGTTTTTGTCAAAAGGTTTTGCACTTTACAACTGGAGGTTGGATATGGACAGGTCTGTTCGTGCTCAGATACAAGATTTGATTCTTAAAGTGCAATGCTGGTTTGAGGGAGATAAGGTTGAGCACATCGTCGAAAAAGTTGTTATGAACGTAGTGCTGTTTGGAATACCTGCGCCCATCCGAGATGAATTTCTTCGTCACAATCTTGAATCTCTAGATATTATTTCACAACGTCTAGAAGGCTCCCAGACCGCTTTCAAAACAAGCAGTAGCTTCAGTACTCAGTATCCTGTGTTAAAACCTATAAGGGAATGCCCAGAGTATCCTCGTCAACTTGACTGTGTACCTCGTCATCCTTCAACAACTGATATTCAGATGTCGTCGGCTAGACCACCAGGAAATGCAGTTGCTGCAACCACAAATGAGATGCCTGCTACCGGAGACAGAGGTCGTGGACGTCGTCGATTCGGTGCCGGCGAGCGAAGATGTTTCCGGTGTGATCAGCCTGGTCATTTAGTGAGAGATTGTCGTCTGTCTCCAGCCCGTTCAATGGAAATTGGCATAGCAGAGGTTTGTTGCTCGAATATCCCGGATCCGTCGAAAAACAAAGATGGCTTATTTTTCTCTGTAAAGTTCGGGGGCCGACAGGTGACAGCGTTTTTGGACTGAGGCAGTGACCTTTGTGTTGTCAGATGCGACTGTCTTGACGACAGTTACCATAGTAATACTGAGACTGTTAACATACGCTGTGTACATGGAGATGTTAAGAACTATGAGACATTATTTCTTCCTTTAACTTATAAGAGTCGTCACTTTAAAGTGTGGTCTGCTATTTCTGATTCATGCCCTTGGCCTTTGCTGATAGGCAGAAGGAATGCTCTTTTTCCTATATTAATGGCTTAACACCAGTCACTAATCGACTCACCTGTTAAACCCATTCGGGGGGAGGGAGACGGGAAACTGGTCACAGTAGGGAACAATTTAGGTCCCAATTTACATATTGGACCAGATCTCTCCAGTGAGTTGGAGGAAAACTCCCTGGAGAATTTCTCAAATTGTCAAGACCCTTCCACGTCCTCTCAAATTGTAAATGTCTCAGAACCCAAACCAAGTTCTAGCGAGCAGCAGGATTTTGTGCGCTTGCAGCGTGCTCATAGCTCGTTGGAGTATGCATTTAACCAGGCTTACACTGCCAGTGACTCCTATTACCAAGACCGATATAATGGGAGCCTAAAAACACCACACTTTCTGGTGAAAGATGGTTGTATTTTCAGAGTGATTTCGGACCATTTATTGGGAGAATTTATTGAGCAATTAGTAGTACCTGAAGCACATACGGAAATTCTTTTACAGCTGGCTCACTCTCATATCTTGGGAGGACACCTGGGGTCTGATAAAACAAGAGAGCGATTATCGAAGTGATTTTATTGGCTAAATATGGGAAAAGATGTTGAACGGTTCTGCACTTCATGCCCTGACTGCCAAATCGTCTCTGCTCATAAGCCTCCTAGGGCTCCCCTTTGCCCTATGCCTATTTTGGATGTCCCCTTTCAGAGGGTGGGTTTAGATATTGTAGGACCTTTGCCTAGAACTAAAAATGGTTTCCAGTATATGCTGGTGTTAGTTGATTATGCAACGCGATATCCAGAAGTACCTGCTTTGAAAAAGGCAAACTCCTCGTCTGTAGCCAAAGCTCTCTCTGTGATGTTCACCCGTATTGGCATTCCTAAGGAAATTTTAACTGATCAAGGCACACCTTTCACTTCTCGTGTGATGAAACAAT
>NC_041399.2:135780105-135857605 GCF_900747795.2 Erpetoichthys calabaricus
TTATTCTTTCAGAGGTGTAATGTGCATTTTTACCAACATTGAGATGTTGTAAAAAGGAATGACCCATTTCTTTACAGTGTTCCAACAGCTTTTCAAACAACATTGTATGTGGCAACTCATTTTTTGCCAACCAATACATGGATCTTAAACCTCCCACAAAGGCGAGGAAACAGTTTGCAAATATATATATATATATATATATATATATATATATATATATATATATATATATATGTGTGTGTGTATATATATCTGTAAGTTATTTAACACAGATTCAGATCTTTCAATTTGACCGATTCCAGTTTGCTCTGGTACACGCTTTCCTAAAAGGTCAGCAAAAGACTCAAATGTCCATTTAAATTTTTTCATGGTCCAGCAAGGTTTCTGTTCAAATTCTTGTGCATGGCACGTTTACCCAAGGTAACTCCCTCCTTGGGGGATATTTGTTTGAATATTTCATACACAGTGAGCACCACATACCATTTTCTTTGACCATAAGACAATCAAAATCTTTAAACCATTGTTTGTTTATTCCGGATAAGCGGTGCTTAGATTTATCAATTGGCAGAGTGTGTGCTGAAGAGATTTCCCTTGATGGACCAGCTTCTGCAATGTCTTTGTCTGAAATTGCCACATGAGGAGTTGACACTGCACCTTCATTAGTTTGTGGCGTCTCTTTTCTGAAATAACTGAGCAGTGTTGTTTTCTGAACACTTTTTTTGCTCATGTTGGTAAAAAATTGGAAAAAATTAGAAGTACCTATGAATAAGACTCTTGAGTGGGAAAGTGAGAGCCTGTTGGATATTCAGTGCACACTTGCACAACTAAAGGGCAAGATATTAACAAAAAAGGAATGGCAGATGGGTCACTTTAACAAAACAACGGAAGCGTATTAGGGCCACGGTGAAGAAAAAAAAATACGGGCACAGTGAAGAAAAAACAATGTCGAGAATAAAGTCGACATGTTGACTTTATTCTCAACATTTCCACTTTATTCTCGCCGTTTATGTCGAGATTAAAGTTGACATTTCCACTTTATTCTCATAGCTTATTTTGTCATTAAATTGTAGAATGTCGTAAACTAAACTTCATCTTAAAATCAATGTTTAATTTACTAGATTTTCTCAAATCCCGTCATAATGTAATGAAGTACATTAAATGCTTTGTGTTAAGTGTTCCCCGACCGAGTTGTTAATCACTATGCGCTTCTTCCTCTTGCACTGAGGAGGCACTGGGAGGGATCACCGCACAGAATGCATTCACTTGATGATATTCCTGCTCTCTGAACATTTGCAGTGCTAAGATAAATACTTTATCATTTTCATGATGAAATGCATTAAAGCAGGTATTAAACATGCATGGTAGTGTGGCAGTAGTGCTGCTCCCTCGCAATAAAGGTCTCCAGGTGTACATTCAGTGTAGAGAACTTTATGGCAGGTGTGACGAGGTTCCAAAAAACTGGATGTATGAATGGATATCGCACAGGTTTATATTAAATATTGTGTAAATGTTGGGTTCGTGATCTGGTGGACGGAGACACAAACACAGAATTCAGTGGATGTTCTTCTGAGTGGGCTTTCTTTATTGCATGCGTGCTGTCTCTATCTGACGTACCAAAACCCCAATTCCTATCCTTCCTTTTTCTTTCTCCACATAACCAATCACCACACGATAACACAAAGCATTTCATGCGCTACATAATTTATGACTGGGTTTGAGAAAATCTAGTAAATTAAATATTCATTTTAACATGAAGTTTAGTTTACGATGTTCTACTTTGATGACAAACTACGAGAATAAAGTGAACATGTCAATTTAATCTCGAGATAAACGGCGAGAATAAAGTGGAAATGTCAACTTTATTCTCGACATAAGCTTAGCAACACTACACAGACTGCACTGACACTGAGAACAGAGACGTCACTTCCTGACGCCCTTTTTCTGATATCTGACAGGCTGGTTCCACTAGACTTTTTTGTATTTTATCAGTCCTCCACTCGCCCGCCCACCTCCACATCCTCTTTGCTTGTGAAGTGCCACACCGCTCCCGCTATTTGCATGTACAGCCTACTCTTGCCCACACACCTCTCCATACTCCTTGCTACTGTAATTAAGCTGCTCCACCCCCACTATTACCATGTACACCTCCCCATACTCTTTGCTTGTGAACTCCGCTCCGCCTCGTCCCCGCTATTAGCTTTAGCACAGAGTGATCGGCAACATCCTGTCCCATGCCTCTCCCCTCACAACTTGCGATCCTGCTTCTAAAATATTTGCCCACCCGCCCGCTTGTCCCTTTCCATCTCTGCAGATCATTAGATCTGTGGCTATCATCTCACAATGTCATGCGAGATGACAGTCGGGCTCTCATCTAACCCGGCTAAAAGATGTGGATCTGATATATACAGTACCATATCATCTGCATATAGAGAAATGTTCTGTTCAAGTCCTTCTCTGATAATCCCCTTTATCTCATAAGCATTTCTACAGTGAACTGCCAGTGACTCAGTAGTAATTGCAAAAAGCAGTGGTGACAAGGGGCATCCTTGTCTGGTACCACGTTCTAGTTTAAAGTAGTCTGAATTAATGTTGTTAATACAAACTCAAGCTTCTGGATTGGTACACCGTAGTTTGATCTGTGCACAAATGTTCGGGCCAAACCCAAATTTCTCCAATGTAGTGAAAAGGTAGTTCTATTCAATCATATCAAATGCTTTTTCTGCATCCAATGATGATAATATCTCTGAGATGTTTGACTTTGCGGCTGAATATATTATATTAAACAGGCATCGAAGATTAAAAGTTAAGTGTCGGCCTTTAATAAATCCTGTTTGATCTTGTGATATTACCGAAGGCAACACTTTCTCCATCCTTCTAGCTAGGACTTTGGAGAGTATTTTAACATCATTATTCAGAAGTTAAATTGGTCATTATGATGCACATTGTAGTAAGTCCTTATTTTGTTTAGGAAAAATGGTGATTAATGCTTGGCGAAAAGTTTGAGGTAGAATTTTATTGTCTCTAGCTTGTGTAAATGTTGCTAATAAGAGGGGAGCTAGCGGAGCAGACAATTTCTTACAAAATCCAGCAGGGTAGCCATCGGGGCCTGCTGCTTTTCCACTCTGAAGTGACTTTATAACATCTAGTAATTCTGATGGCGCCAGAGGTTTATCCAATTCCTCTGCACTGAGAATATCTATTTATGGTATCTGTAATGCATACAGAAGTGCATTAGATTGTGCCTTGTCTTCTTTAAACTCCGTAGAATAGAAGGATTTATAGTAGTCTCTAAATGGGTACATTATACACTGCCTGGCCAAAAAATAAAGTCGCCACCAAAAAAAAGGTCACACACTCTAATATTTCGTTGGACCGCCTTTAGCTTTGATTACGGCACGCATTCGCTGTGGCATTGTTTCGATAAGCTTCTGCAATGTCACAAGATTTAGTTCCATCCAGTGTTGCATTAATTTTTCACCAAGGTCTTGTATGATGGGTGCATCACTTCATCTGCCTCTCTTCTTAGCCTGATGCGCCCATCACTCTGGAACAGGGTAAATCTGGACTCATCAGACCACATGACCTTCTTCCATTGCTCCAGAGTCCAATTTTTATGCTCCCTAGCAAATTGAAGCCTTTTTTTTTTCCAGTTTGCCTCACTGATTAGTGGTTTTCTTACGGCTGCACAGCTGTTCAGTCCCAATCCCTTGAGTTCCCTTCGCATTGTGCGTGTGGAAATGCTCTTACTTTCACTATTAAACATAGACCTGAGTTCTACTGTTGTTTTTCTTCGATTTGATTTCACCAAACGTTTAAGTGATCGCCTATCACGATCATTCAGGATTTTTTTCCGGCCACATTTCTTCCTCGAAGACGATGGGTCCCCACTATCCTTCCAGTTTTTAATAATGCGTTGGACAGTTCTTAACCCAATTTTAGTAGTTTCTGCAATCTCCTGAGATGTTTTCTCTGCTTGATGCATGCCAATGATTTGACCCTTCTCAAAAAGACTAACATCTTTTCCACGACCACGAGATGTGTCTTTCGACATGGTTGTTTAAGAAATGAGAAGCTACTCATTGCACCAGTTGGGGTTAAATAACTTGTTGCCAGCTGAAAGATAATCGCCCATGTAGTAATTATCCAATAGGAGGCTTGTACCTATCTGCTTAGTTAAATCCAGGTGGCGACTTTTTTTTTGGCCAGGCAGTGTATTTTTATGGTCAATGATTTTGTCTCTGTTTGTGTTGGTGATTGCTGGGATTGCATTGTGAACTTCTTGCTTGTGGATTTTTTGAGCTAAGATCTTTATTAGCTTTCTCTACATGTTCATAGTAATGATGTCTTGATTTAGAAATGAGTTGTTCTGTTTCTTTAGTTGTCAAGAGGTTGAGTTCTGAATGCAGAGTCTGCCTTTTCCTATGAAGAACCTTACTTGGACACCTGGCATGTTCTTGGTCTGTTCTAGTAATTTCGTTGATTAGCTCCGATACCTTCTTGGTTTCCAATTTATTTCTGTGGGAAAGATATGAGTTAATCTGTCCTCTTAAGAAGGCTTTCAGGGTTTCCCAGAGTATTCCTGCAGGGACCTCCAAGGATGTATTTGTCTCTAGAAAAAAGCTAATTTGTTTGGATATAAATTCTGTACAGTTTTCGTCTAATAAAAAGTTGGTTAAGATGCCATCTGTGAGATGAGTACGTGGTTCATAATGATTTTAGGTCCAAGATCAAAAGGGCATGGTCGGAAATAACAATGGCATTCAATGTATGTTTTACTAATTTGCTGTCTAGAGAACACACTAAATGAAGATGGAAATTTTGGGCACATTTTCTTTAACTTTTCTATATTTCCTGACTTATGCTGTAAATAGTTACCTGAGTGCCCTGTTTGTTGCTCTGGGTGCTGTTAATTCGTAAAGCCATTCATTCTCAAAATGTGAATGTCTACTCCTTGCTGTAGGACACTTCATAACTACTTTTCATGTTCTACTCTGGAGTAGGACAAAAATCTTATCCTAGTCTGACTTTTAGTGCTGTTTTTAGGAATAATTCTGAGATGCTTTATAAATAAAGCACTGGTGCTGGAGCGGTGAAGCAAAAATCCTAAAAACCTTTTGTTATACCAAACTCCATTAAATCACTCTGGAAGAATTTCAATAGTTTTATTTAATAAGTGTAAGTATGTCTAAGCATTCCTACATTAGTCATAAAGAGGCAAAATTGTCATCTGGGACAATTGAATGACTAGTAAAATAAATCAAAAATCATCAAAGGCTGATCATGTACTAAATAATCATTATCAGGCTTTTTAAATTGTGCTGGAAACCATTCTTAGAGTCATTAATTTCGTAAGTGATATGCAGTTGAAGAAACATCACAGACATTTAGGCTTTGGCATTTTCTGATCACTTGTTCAAGGTTGAGGCCAGAGTTATTGTGATGAATTTCTTCTTCATGATAATGTAAAATAAACAAAATTAAAATGACAGTATCATTTAAAAGTTCTGAGAAAACATGTTGTAGTATTAAGGTAGGTGCTAGTGTGCATATGAAGTGAGAAAGAGCAAAAATGGTAGAGTAAGAAAGCCTTGTGAGATGGGAAAGGTTTAAGGCAATAAATAGGTTAGAGGTGCATTTATTATATTATTATTATTATTATTATAAAAATCTTTGGATGAATACTCTAATTGGTTATTTTGAGTAAGGCATCATATATCTTTTTGTTCTTACTGATTATCTAAAAAAAGGGTTTCATGGTTATTAGTAATTTATACCTATACTTGTTTTTACTGAAAAGCCATATTTGCTTGTTAACAATGAGACCAGAGGATCTCCATTCTCAATTTGCTGTTTAGTGCAAAGTATTGAGCTGTGGAATTTGCATGGACTATTATAGACAGCTGCAATTTTTCAAAAACAGACTTACTTCCCTTTAGTGGGTCTGGCACATTAGTATTTTTGGCCATCATAATGGTGTACAACTGTATTTTTTGATAGGCACTGAAAAACGATCAGTGAGTCATAAAGAAGTAAATATGTTGTCAGGAAACAGAAAGGATTCGATGAAGTGGCAGTTAGTAGGTTGAAACACAGAGTTAAGAGAAGGCAGAGGAAAGTCATGAGTAATGAGGAAATGTTCAGGGAGTGACACTAGTCCTTGCAAACAACCACCCAACAACACTTAAGCTAATGTGGTATGTGTAACAGAAGGTGCTATATTATTAAAATGTAGTTGTATTATTATTTTTGTTACTGAATGTATTAAGTAACATTCTGACAGACTACTATGTAATAATGGTAATTATAATAATATTTTTATTTTTAGAGCATCCTTCCATGCTTATAAAGAATTTAACACATTTTTATAAGGACACATCAAAGCAGAAGCTCTGGAAAAAAAAAAGCTTAATAAATGGCTCCAGATGGAAGGCAATGTTGAAAGTGTTACTTTATAGAAGATAATCTCGGAGAGACAAAAAAGAATGTTAGCATTCATTTTTTTTCTGGATCAGAAGGGCTTTAAGTTAGCTTTTAAAAAAAGTGCATGTAGTCCCCTAATCTAATAACTAATAGGCTAAACAACATGACTGCCAGCTTTAGTAGATAGCATTAGGTGAACTAGAGTGTTTAATATACAGTAATCCCTCCTCCATCGCGGGGGTTGCGTTCCAGAGCCACCCGCGAAATAAGGAAATCCGCGAAGTAGAAACCATATGTTTATATGTTTTTTTTTATATTGTCATGCTTGGGTCACAGATTTGCGCAGAAACACAGGAGGTTGTAGAGAGACAGGAACGTTATTCAAACACTGCAAACAAACATTTGTCTCTTTTTCAAAAGTTTAAACTGTGCTCCATGACAAGACAGAGATGACAGTTCTGTCTCACAATTAAAAGAATGCAAACATATCTTCCTCTTCAAAGGAGCAAACAAATCAATAGTGCTGTTTGGCTTTTAAGTATGCGAAGCACCACGGCACAAAGCTGTTGAAGGCGGCAGCTCACACCTCCTCCGTCAGGAGCAGAGAGAGAGAGAGACAGAGAAAAATCAATACGTGCCCTTCGTGCTTTTAAGTATGCGAAGCACCGTTCAGCATGTCGTTTCAGGAAGCAGCTGCACAAAAGATAGCAAACGTGAAGATAATCTTTCAGCATTTTTAGACGAGCGTCTGTATCGTCTAGGTGTGCGAACAGCCCCCCTGCTCACACCCCCCTACATCAGCGCAAGAGAGAGAGAGAGAGAAAGTAAGTTGGGTAGCTTCTCAGCCATCTGCCAATAGCGTCCCTTGTATGAAATCAACTGGGCAAACCAACTGAGGAAGCATGTACCAGAAATTCAAAGACCCATTGTCCGCAGAAATCCGCGAACCAGCAAAAAATCCGCGATATATATTTAAATATGCTTACATATAAAATCCGCGATGGAGTGAAGCCGCGAAAGGCGAAGCGCGATATAGCGAGGGATTACTGTAATCCATTAGGGTGCCCATGTAAATTAGTGCAGTGGGAGTTAAGACCATGTACAGGGTAAACACTTACTGCAGTCATTTTCTGTCATTGAGAATCTTGTCCGTTTTAAATACGGATAGACTTATGCAACTCCCTTTTGGCAGAGGCTCCTCCCAATAAGTCACTTCATTTTCGGTTATTGCAAAACTCTGCTTCCACAGTTCTCATTTGGACTTGCAATACTAAGCAGAAAAAGCCTGTAACTTCTAAAACTGAGCACAAAATTATTTAAGCATTGTATGTGGTTTTAACCACAAGCAAAAACTGGATTTCTTTGTCATTAAAGACAATAAGAAATAAGACAATTACTTCTCAGTTTCTTTTTGTTATTATAACATATTTAAAAATCACTATTTTTAAAAACCCCTTTCTATGTTAACAATGTTAATTTTAATCACCTCAGGCTCAGCCAACACTTCGCTTCATATACTACATCTTATGTGGCTTCTCTTTTGACAGACAATGTCTAAGACGATAAAGTATAATGAAAAATAAATATTCAGGCCACTTGTATTTACAAAAAGAGAAACTGAGTTTAATTTGTTCTTGTATGTCATTCATTGACCATCTGCACCTATATATAAGAGTAAGCTGACATACTGTGCTGTAAAAGTATCAAGTCAGACACAACTCCTCCAATCCACTGTCCACTGGATATTTTTTTTTTTTTTACGTTTCTTTGTTATTTTGCTAAAAAAAAGAAAGAGTAGTAACGAAGGGCTTAATGTGTTTGAGCCAGGTAATTTCATCAGGGTTTTTGTGAACTGTATCCCATTCTGTTTTCTTTTTGAACACTTTGTGCACACAGGAAATCCTGCCTTTTAAAGCCTGTGTTTTCTAGTGTCATATTTGTTTGAAGGCTGCAGTTTTACCTGCTTCTTCTATCCAACTAAGGAGAAAGCATAAGCACTTTATGATTAGCAGACATACTGTGTGCAAATAAACAAAAATATTAACAATAATAATGAAATATGCATTAAAGGCTCATAGTTACAAACATGTATGCATCACCCAGAATATTTAATCAGCCTATGCATATTCTCATCTTAATTTTTGTGTAATTTGGTAGACGTGTTTCAATGAGAATAACCCCCAAACTTTGAATGAACAACATTCACAAAGAGTGTGCTTTACACAAACTAACCAGGTCAGTTTAGAACTCATCTATGGGCTTTTCAAAATTTTAAGTTTTCGGTGGTTGATTTTTGTGGTACATAATCCTTTGAATACTTTTGATGAGTAAGAGGGTTGGTGGTTGGTTTGCTTTCTTTGTAAAATATTCCATGCTTAAGCACAAAAAGTCACACACTTGAGTGGGAACATTACATCAACAATATCAACTTCTCAATAACCTTATAAAACATCTTTAATTAAAGCAGTCTTTATTCCTGAATCTAAAGGACTTCAAATAGCCCTTTTTCCATTGTCTTAGGATTTTTTCCTTTAGCATTAGTAGTCAACATAATGAGTAACTGGGTTTGCGTAACATTTTTGAACATCCCTTTAGTAATGTTTTCTGCTTTATTTCAACTAGCAAAATACCCGCGCTTCGCAGCGGAGAAGTTGTGTGTTAAAGAGGTTATGTAAACATATATCTACATATACATATCTACATAAACACATATCTACATATACATATATACATACATACATAGTGCGTTGTAACACAGGCTGTGATTGTTACATAGGAGGGAGACGACAAATCACAGCTTCCCGCTTTCTAATCGGGCCTGTGATTGGTGCTTTGACTGATGCCCAGATCCCACAGTATGTCCCCTTAGGAGAGGCGTTAGGCAAGTGTAATTGAATAGCGGTGCTTCAAGTTTAGCTTTACACCTGTTTTTAAGGCTTATTGACTGAAAGGGGCTTTTATGAAAAAAGTTAGGGCTTTGCTACAGGATACACCCACCACAAGTTAAGGAAGTAAAAATAAAGGTATATATTTCTGTTTTATTTAAACCTTTTAAGTTTGTATGCGGGCGGCATGGTGGCGCAGTGAAAGGTGCCAGTTAGGAGACCCGGGTTCACTTCCCTGCGTGGAGTTTGATTGTTCTCCCTGTGTCTGTCTGGGTTTCCTCCGGGTACTCTGGTTTCCTCCCACAGTCCAAAGACATGCAGGTTAGGTGCATTGGTGATTCTAAATTGTCCCTGGTGTGTGGGTGTGTGTGGGTGTGTGCGCCCTGCGGTGGGCTGGCACCTTGCCCGGGGTTTGTTTCCTGCCTTGTGCCCTGTGTTGGCAGGGATTGGCTCCTGTATTTAGGATATAGCGGGTTGGATAATGGATGGATGGACATTTGTATGCATACCCCCTTTTGCCCGTTTTCGTTTTTTTTCTTTCTTCAGTAATATTTCAGCAAACCTGGAGGTTGTCAGTTCAAATCCTGGTACTGACACCACTGTGTGACCCTGAGGAAGTCACTTCACCTGCCTGTGCTGCAAAAAACAAAAGTAATGTAACAAATTGTACCTCAGATGTTGCAAGTTGCTGGAATAAAGGCATAAGTCAAATAGATAAATATGTATTATACACATAGGAACTATTAATTTTTCATTTCATTGAAAATTAAAGCAGCAGCTGCCAAAATATGTAGCTTTCTTATTAATTTTTCAACATTGTGTAAAATAACTTTATAAAGTAACATAAAAGGTTTAAATACTGGTTATCCATTTACACTAAAATATTACTAAAGAGATACAAAAAAAGTAAAATGCATATGTTGTTTTTCTTTAAGGAGATTAAATATTACTGATGAAAGAAAAAAAAAAACTAAAACAACCAATGCATACGAACTTAAAAGGTTTAAATAAAACAGAAATATATACCTTTATTTTTACTTCCTTAACTTGTGGAGGGTGTATCCTGTAGCAAAGCCCTAACTTTTTTCGTGAAAGCCCGTTTCAGTCAATAAGTCTTAAAAACAGGTGTAAAGATATTGACAATAAGCTACGCAAACCCACCAAGACATGGAATCGTTTAAATCAAGGCGCGAGTCGAAAAACACCATCCCATACTATTAGTTAACGATTAACACAGTTCTATATGTATTGTAAGCATACAATACAACTGATAATATGTTGCGCTTATTTATCTGGTGTACCGACATTTTTGCGCGTTTAACGGCTGAAATCCAACGTGGTTTGTGCCCTTCAGAATGAAAACAGTTTGCATTTACCTTTTTAATAAAAGGCGAGCTTTTAAGCCTGAGAAATCACCCCGTAAATGCACACGTTTAATTGCACATGTGTTAATATGTATGCTTACACACTGTTTCTTCTTCATTGAGGTTTTCTCTAGTATGTAGATCGGGTAATTACATTCACGGCATTCGTAGTCTGAATCACAATCTGATTGTATGGGTGGTTACCTACCAAGTAACGCTTATGGTTGGCCAGCAAGTCAGCTAACATCAGCCACGGTGCCTTCAGTTGTGAGAAGCCTGGACAAACTGGTGAGGAAGGCAGGCTCTATTGTTGACATGGAGCTGGACAGTTTAACATCTGTGGCAGAGCGAAGGGCGCTCAGTAGGCTCCTATCAATTATGGAGAATCCACTGCATCCACTAAATAGTATCATCTACAGACAGAAAGCAGCTACAGCGACAGACTGCTGTCACTGTCCTGCTCCACTGACAGATTGAGGAGATCGTTCCTTCCCCAAACTATGCTACTCTTCAATTCCACCCGGGGGTGTAAACATTAACATTTAACATTATACAAAGTTATTGCCTGTTTTTCACCTGCATTATTATCATTCTTTAATATTATTTATTGTATCATTCTGCTGCTGCTGGAGAATGTGAATTTCCCATTGGGATTAATAAAGTGTCTGTCTGTCTGTCTGTCTGTCTGTCTGTCAGACAGACAAAGCAGATCATAGAATGGTTGAAAATAGTTTACTGTCAAATAATGCAAAGAGTACGTGACACGTGTTTCGCCCTAATTCTTGGCTCATCAGGCGTAAGGCAAGTGTAATTGAATAGCGGCGCGTCTTTGAATAGCGGCACTGCAAGTTTAGTTTCTTTTCAATAAAGTCAGGCGTTTGGCAAGTGTCATTGAATAGCGGCGCGTCATTGAAGAGCGGCGCTGCAAGTTTAGTTTCTTTTCAATAAAGTCGGGCGCGCTTTGCAGCGGCGAAGTTCTGCTTTTCAATTTTGATTAAGAAGAAAAGAAAACCTTTTTAAACTGAGGGAAAATATACCAATAACAATTTAAGGATCTGTTTTTTTGTGAAGCTGCCTTTACACAGCCTGTCCGCTGTTTTATAAACGAACGCCATATAAGGCCGTCCTTTCTCCTTCACAGTCAGTTCACGTGATTACGTGTGAGGCGTGATGACGCGATACGCAACCCCGTCTCCCACGGCCAGCGAGCTGCTGTCCATTACTGTATATGGACAAAAAAGAGGTTCCAGTTATGACCGTTACGCTTTGAATTTTGAAATGAAACCTGCCTAATTTTTGTAAGTAAGCTGTAAGGAATGAGCCTGCCAAATTTCAGCCTTCTACCTACACGGGAAGTTGGAGAATTAGTGATGAGTGAGTGAGGGCTTTGCCTTTTATTAGTATAGACTAGCAAAATACCCGCGCTTCGCAGCGGAGAAGTAGTGTGTTAAAGAGGTTATGAAAAAAAAAAAGGAAACATTTTAAAAATAACGTAACATGATTGTCAATGTAATTGTGTTGTCATTGTTATGAGTGTTGCTGTCTTTTTTTTATATATATATATATATATATATATATATATATATATATATATATATATATATATATATACATACACACACGCACATAAACATATATATACATATACATATCTACATATATATATATATATATATATATATATATATATATATATATATATATATATATACAGTATATATATATATATATATATATATATACACATATCAACATATATATATACACATATCAACATATATATATACACATATCAACATATATATCTAGACATATATATACACACACACACAGACACATATATATATATATACATAAATATTTACATATCTACATATATACACATATATATTCATATCTACATATATATATATGTAATTGTGTTGTCATTGTTATGAGTGTTGCTGCCATATATATATATAATATAGCAAAATACCCGCGCTTCGCAGCGGAGAAGTAGTGTGTTGAAGAGGTTATGTAAACATATATATATACATATACATATATATACATATCTACATATACAGATATCTATATATAGCAAAATACCCGCGCTTCGTATTGGAGAAGTAGTGTGTTAAAGAGGTTATGTAACTATATATACATACATATACACATCCACATATACATATATATACATATACAAATGTACATATCTATATATAGATATATAGATATAATATATATATATATATATATATAGATATATATATATATACTGTATATATATATATACTGTATATATACATATCTACTTATTGGCTCCTGTATTTAGGATATAGCGGGTTGGATAATGGATGGATGGACATTTGTATGCATAGCCCTATTTGCCCGTTTTCGTTTTTTTTCTTTCTTCAGTAATATTTCAGTAAACCCGGAGCTTGTCAGTTCAAATCCTGGTACTGACACCACTGTGTGACCCTGAGGAAGTCACTTCACCTGCCTGTGCTGCAAAAAACAAAAGTAATGTAACAAATTGTACCTCAGATGTTGCAAGTTGCTGGAATAAAGGCATAAGTAAAATAGATAAATATGTATTATACACATAGGAACTATTCATTTATTTTCAGTTAAGTCATCTGCAGCAAACTTTTATAAATGAGGGTTTCTCATTTTTAGATAGTGCAAACTGTTTTTTCTTCATTGACGTTTTCTCTTGGAGAGCTTTTTTCATTTCATTGAAAATTAAAGCAGCAGCTGCCAAAATATGTAGCTTTCTTATTCATTTTTCAACATTGTGTAAAATAAATTTATAAAGTAACATAAAAGGTTTAAATACTGGTTATCCTTTTACACTAAAATATTACTAAAGAGATACAAAAAAAGTAAAATGGATATGTGGATATTAAATATTACTGAAGAAAGAAAAAAAAAAAAGTAAACAGCCAAATGGGGTTATGCATACGAACTTAAAAGGTTTAAATAAAACAGAAATATATATTTTATTTTTACTTGCTTAACTTGTGGAGGGTGTATCCTGTAGCAAAGCCCTAACTTTTTTCGTGAAAGCCCGTTTCAGTCAATAAGTCTTAAAAAAAGGTGTGAAGATATTGACAATAAGCTAAGCAAACCCAGGAAGACATGGAATCGTTTAAATGAAGTATCATTACATCTTCCTTTCTTAAAGAGAAGTAAGGCAGTACTTATAAGCTTACATATTTATATATAGACATACATACATATATATATATATATATCCGAAGCCGTGCAAGCACACTCTTGAGAATGCAACGTATAGTTGTACAGAAGAAAAGCAATCTTGCCTCAAATGAATGGCAACCTTTTGTAGGTCTATGAACTTAATTTAAACTTTAGGTTTACACGGTGCTTTCTTTCCGAAGTACCTGCACTCATGAATATGTCTGTATGTGTCAGTCGGTCAAATCCACGCGCTTCGCACCGACGAAGTACCGCTTTTAAATTTTTATTAAGAAGAAAAGAAAGCCTTTTTAAATTGAGGGAAAATATACTAATAACAGTTTGTTAAGGATCTGTTTTTTTGTGAAGCTGCCTTCACTCGAGTGATCACTTCGACCTGACTTGGTGGCCAACTATAAGCGTTACCTGGTAGGTAACCACCCATACAATCAGATTGTGAATCAGACTACGAATGCCGTGAATGTAATTACCCCGATCTACATGTTGTCAAATAAACGAACCACACGCCGTGGCGCGGAATGTAATTACCCCGATCTACATGTTGTCAAATAAACGAACCACACGCCGTGACGCAATTTTAGGGGCTTTGCCTGTAGCTCTGACGTCCGAGGTTCGATTCCTGTAAGGGAGTGAAGTGAGTGGCTGGTTACCTACCAGGTAACGCTTATGGTTGGCCAGCAAGTGAGGTAACATCAGCCACGGTGCCTTCAGTTGTGAGAAGCAGATCATAGAATGATTGAAAATAGTTTACTGTCAAATAATGCAAAGAGTACGCGACACGTCTTTCCCCCTTATTCTTGGCTCATCAGGCGTACACACTCACTGCACTTGCGTACGGTAATCAAACCTCGGAATTCAGCGCTGGAGGGGCTTAGCAGCGGTGAAGTATTGCTTTTAAATTTTAATTAAGAACAAAAGAAAACCTCAGAGGTTCGATTCCCGTAAGGGAGTGAAGTGAGTGGCTGGTTACCTACCAGGTAACGCTTATGGTTGGCTATCAAGTGACGTAACATCAGCCACGGTGCCTTCAGTTGTGAGAAGCAGATCATAGAATGATTGAAAATAGTTTTGCATTTACCTTTTTAGTAAAAGGCGAGCTTTTAAGCCTGAGAAATCACCCCGTAAATGCACACGTTTAATTGCACATGTGTTAATATGTATACTTAAACAGTATTAAAAGACACTCAAAAATTAACGTCATTTACCTTCGTTCCCGCGTTTGACTCGTGCTGTAAATCTCTTCCTTGTTTTTAGTTCACATGATTACGTAGGAGGCGTGATGATGCGATACGTGACTCCGCCTCCTCCATTAGAATATATGGACAAAAAACATGTTCCAGTTATGACCATTACGCATAGAATTTCGAAATGAAACCTGCCTAACTTTTGTAAGTAAGCTGTAAGGAATGAGCCTGCCAAATTTCAGCCTTCCACCTACACGGGAAGTTCGAGAATTAGTGATGTCAGTCAGTGAGGGCTTTGCCTTTTATTAATTAGATAACCACAGATTTGTAGAAGCAGTTGCATTCAAAAAATGATGTTCCCCAGTTACCCAGGCATTTTCTTTGTTTTGTTAATTAGTTGTATTTTATTAGCAGATGTTTATAGTTTCATTAATGGTTTTGAAAATGTTTTCCATTATTGCTTTGTGATTGTGTTTGATTTCTCCTCCCCTGAAAGGAAATAATTTGTCAGTTTGGTTTCACAGCTGTTCACTCTATCTCAATTTATTATCAGCCTGTTAGTGTTTGACCAGTATGGTTGATAATGATGTTGATATGATGGCAGTAAAGATAACCAATTACCAATACATATTTTACCAGTATTATTGAAGTGTTTAAGTATTAGGTTTTCCTAGAAAAAAACCTGAATGAAAAGAAAAAATTAAGTTTATGATGTTTTCACATAAGTACAACTCTAATATATGCCGAGTTTTTCAGCACCCAAAATGTGCTGAAAAACATCACCCTCGGCTTATATTCGAGTCAGGTCCCACTGCCCGACAGAAAGCTGGAGTGTACAGTACACTCCACAGTACAGCAGTGGAACCTCGGTTCTTGAATGTCTCTGATCACGTACAAATCGGGTTATGACCAAAAAGTTCACCAAACTTTTGCATCTGTTCACGACCACACACTCGGTATACGAACAAGCCAGTTTCCCTTTTGGATTTTGCGTGCTGATGATTTCCTCACGTGTTCAGTCTCTCCCTGTGCAGCGAGCGAGAGAGAGACAGCAAGCCAGAGAGACACAGACACACGAGACACAGATGCATGCGAGAGAGAGCGAGAGAGAGACAGACACATTCATGCCACATCTTGCTCACACGGTCTTTGAAAGGTTTATTTAAAGACACATCTAGGGGCTACAATACAGATGTAAGCCCACCTGGAATAACGGCCAAAGTAACTTGAGAAGACTTTGCCAATTTTTTAATGTCATCAGATATGTGGGCTAAATGTAAAAACATTGAATAACACTGAGAAAACCTTGAACAACAGAGAAAACTAACATTGCAAGAGTTTGCGCTATAGCGATACGAATCGCTCGCTAAAAACACTTTTTTTTAATGAACATTTGAAAAATCCGTAATTTAATAAACAACCAAGAAAAGTAACATTGCAACAATGCATGCTACGAACCGATCGCTGTAAACAGAAGTGAGTTAAAGAAGACAGTTAAAGATTGCACCGGGCTTGTTTTTAAAGAGACTGATTCGAGCATTGTTTTAACCTCATTGTATTTAATAAAGACTTTTTTCTATTGGATTTTAACCTCCACTTCACTTCTGTTTACAGCAATCGGTTCATAGCGTGCATTGTTGCAATGTTACTTTTCTTGGTTGTTTATTAAATTACGGATTTTTCAAATGTTCATGTTTTCCCTGTGCTTAAAACTCATTAAAAAAAAAAAGTGTTTTTTGCGAGCGATTCGTATCGCTATAGCGCAAACTCTTGCAATGTTAGTTTTCTCTGTTGTTCAAGGTTTTCTCAGTGTTATTCAATGTTTTTACATTTAGCCCACACATCTGATGACATTAAAAAAATTGGCAAAGTCTTCTCAAGTTACTTTGGCCGTTATTCCAGGTGGGCTTACAGGGTAGGGTATGTTTAAATTTAACATTTAAACAGGTTAAATGACAGTGTTTTTTGAGTTTTCTTGAGCACATACTTCTAATTGTTGAATTTATGCCTATGAAGATAATACTATAGCCCATGTTGCGTTAAATATAAAGAATATTCTTCACAGACAACAAAACTGTTAGATTGTGATCTCTCTCTTCCGACGATTATGATAAAAGAAATTTTTTAAGAGGTTAATGAATTAATAAGTGAATCAGTGCACATGTATATATCCAGAGTTACTAGTGCATTTATTAAATAGTGGAATTATTTATATGCAAATAGTACTATTTAATGAACATTATTTTTATACAAATAGAATTGTGCTTACTTTTAAAAGCTTTACCAGTTTGGTTTGTATAAATTACAATTTCTGAAAGAAAGAGTACTTTATTAGATGTAATTGCCTACTGGAAAGTTTAAATTTGCATATCTCTTAGACTCCCACTGGCATGAGACCAACACAAATCTCTTGCAAATTCCAAAGGTAAACGTAAAAAGGCAGTGAGGAGAAAAATGTAGGCTAGAAGACAAGTGACTGTCCCAAAAAGAGTAGCATTTGAATGCACTTTAATAACACAAACACCATAAGGGCACCGATCAGTTATAATCATGGAAAATTTTATTAAATTTTTAAAACTGTACAGTAACAGTAAGTAAACAAATTACTTTATGCATCCTCTATAAATATTTTACTTATTGCCTGTCCCAGGGGTGATGAATGCAGGTGAAGCTTAGTGTTTTGAAGCTACTAGAGTTGTGTAGCATTCATTGTTAATGCTCAGTTCTTTACCATCATTGTGCATATCAATTAAAGAGAATAACATTTTAAATTGAGGCCTTTTATACTAGAAAAAGACCTAATAAACATACTTTGCTTTGAAAAGTTTCAGCATCATAATATCAGTGAAGGTTTTACCAGTAGTGATGCATATGTAGAGACCACATATTGGCTCAATATTTCAGTGCCTGATGTTACTAGTCAGGCGCTACCTGTTATATTGAATATCGTTAGATTTCTTACACCTTTTGTTATAGTGGTAGTAATAATTTTGTCACATTTGTGTAGGAAAACTGCTAAATATTAATAGCGGTCTATCTATCAGCTCTTGCTTATAATTGTGCAGATCAGAACCCAGTTTCAAGACAACATGTTATTCTGCTGAAAAACTTAATTTCTTAAACAATGACATTAGTCTAATGGGAATGCATGCTGGAATTTTTGTGTTTATATGAAAAAGTCAATGAAATGTCTATAAACTCTGTCAAAACCTGATGATTTACCTGGTGAAGTTGGTGATAAATTGTGTAAAATATTTTGTAAATTCTTCAAAGCTGTATATAGTCTGAGTAGAAATTACTTTCACAACTTGTTTAGACCTCATTTCATTTTATACTGTTATTTAAACCAGGGTGGAAGGATAATCCTATTGAATTTGATTCTGTTTTCAATGAAAGCAAGTACACTTGGAGCTGGGGAAGCCCTGATATTCTTCCAATGTTTGCAAAAGGTAGGATATTTACAGTTTCATGACTTCTTGAATGCAGTGTCTTATTTTGATTAAATTTATTAATAATACTATTTTTTCTGAATTCTGTAGGTGCAAGCAAAGATCACATCTACACTTTTATGTATCCAGCTGAGAATGAGGACTTTGCAGCAGAAGATGCTTCCAAATTAGACACTTGGGTGTTTGATGAAGCAAAGGTATAATTGTATAAAACATTTTATGTCTGAATTACTGCACATTAAAATTTGGAAATTTATTGAATGCATTAACAATTTCTTGACAGAAAAACATATTTTAGTACAGTATATTTTTTAGTTTTATAATTCTGCCCTTGCCCATTGTATAATAACTTAGATGAAATTAAAAAAAACTAGCCAACGCCGCATAATCAGGCCGCTTTTTTAATGATTTTTAAGCACAGGGAAAAAATTAACATTTGAAAAATCCGTAATTTAATAAACCACCAAGAAAAGTAACATTGTAACAATGCACGGTACGAACCAACATACAGTTGTCCGTGACTGAAAACTGGAGGACCGCCGTCGCGACTTCTCTCCTGCTCGGGCGCGGAGGACGGAACGGGAGGAGAGCGGAAGGACGCCCATTCCGCCCCCTCCGTCATGCTAGTCTGCTGATTTCTCATTCAGTATGCACTGCCTGCTCATGTGCCCACCCCTAACTCGTCACCTGAGTTGTTTTCGTCTTTGCACAGTCTACATGTACCTGTGAGTCACGTTGACTGTTCATTTTCCATACAACGCCTCATTTGGTTTTGTCTCTGGTACAGTCCAAATGCACCTCTGCGCCACGTAGACTTTTCATTGTTCTTTGTGGTTCTGGCTGCTTTTCTATATATAATCCACCAAGTCACCCGACTATGGAAGTAGCGAGGGGGTGGGTAGGTGTACAAAGGGCAGGGATGTAATCAGTGTGAGCGTATGACCCGCACTTACTGGGAGTTCCTCGTTCGTGGGGAACAATTGCAAGCCCCAGTTGATCCATTCAGTGTAGCGCGCGTGCAGTACGGGACATCCAAGGGCATCACAGACCTGTTAATGCTCAATCTCATGCATAATTATTTATTGAATGCTAAACACTTCCGGAAAGACACAGTTGTCTAAAAGGGGTTGGTCTGAGGATACAACAGTAAGTGAATGAAAAGATGGAACTCTGGAGAGAGCAAAATACAACACAATAGTGAACCCGCGGCACAACAAACGCCGCATAATTATTTATTGATGGTTGAACACTTCTGGAAAGACACAATTGTCTAAAAGGGGAGGGTTTGAGGATACAACAGAAAGTGAATGAAAAGATGGAACTCTGGAGAGAGCAACATACAATATTGTCCATGAGTGAAGACTGGTTTTGGCAGATACAGGCATATCTTTTTGAAAGTTTGTCCCTGTGCCTTATTAATTGTCATCGCAAATGCCAATCGAACAGGAAATTGTCTTCAGGTAAAAGTAAAAGGCAAATTTGAATCTGACGGGGTCAGGCATATCCGGGGAATAAGGACAGTTTGTGAGGTAGCAGATGTGATAGTTTTACACTCCAGTACATTACGGTGAATGGTGGTAACAGACAGTCTAGTGCCATTACAAAAACCTTTTGCAGGCAGGAGGTTTCTGAGAAGCATGATGACGGATCCAATTTTAATTTTGAGTTTATGTGGAGGCATGCCAGTAGGAGTAAGACTATTAAGAAATTCCTCGGGGAATGAAAGTTGATCTGCAGGATCATCTGTGACGATGGAGTCCACGCTCTTGAAAGTCACCTCATTGTTAGGCATAAGTTTTAGCACTCGTTCATTAAGGTAGAGCGAGTCTTCGTTGGTGATGCTTAATATTGCTCGCGTGCTGAGTTTTTCCAGAGTGACAGTTGAGAAGTCGATGTCGCCATACAGTAGTTGAACGGGATCAGAAATTAAAGGAAAACAATGTGAAGGCAATGTCACAGGTGTTCCATTTATCCCGTCTCCAACATCAAGGAGCCATTGTGCGAAATGTTGTTCTTCAGGAAGAGCTCTCATATTTGTTTTCAGTGTAAGAACATGCATGTGACGCCACAAAGGGTGCTTGTTAATGCAACTGGCGACAGTAAGCGCGCGGGAGCCACGCATAATGACGGGGAGAATTTGTCGAAAATCTCCACCCAATAGTATTGTTTTGCCTTCAAAAGGCTGCGTGTCACCCGTGAGGTCACGTAATAACCTGTGAACTGCCTGGAATGCGTATGCGTGTGTCATTTGCGCCTCATCCCATATAATAACTTTGGATTGTAGAAGATGTTGAGCATGTGGTGAGGAAGGTTTGATGTTACATGTGGAAGTAGTATTCAGCTTCAACTGTATTTTAAAAACAGAATGGGCAGTTCGTCCACCCGGTAATAATGTTGCAGCTATTCCTGTAGATGCTACGGTTGTAGGAATGTCTCCCCTAGCTCTGATGGTATGAATCAGGGTTTTGTACACAAAGGCTTTCCCTGTTCCTGCAGGACCATCTAAGAAGAAGCATTTGGGATGGGAATTGTTATATGCAGCGTGTAAAACCGTATTGTAGCGAACTCCCCTAATTGTTGAATGAGGAGCCCGGAACACACGAAAAACTCCTACTCTTAGGAAAAATACTACTATAATGTCCGAAAACCGACAGAACCTTAGACCCAATTTTGATGTCCCCAGATGGAGTTGTTTATGGATTTATACAAAAAAAAATGAAATAATTACCCAACAGTTGTTTAGCCAAATCAAAAGAATATATATTATAAATCAAACCAATAATAAACACCAGTTAAATCACTCCTTATCCAAAAATAAACACTAAGTAATAGGACCCCCCCTTTTACCCTTATATAATATCCAGAAAGAAAGCAAGAAAGAAAGCCAGGAAAAGAAACAGAGATATATCCTATTTAACAACACCCCCCATAAATTCACAGTAAATATCTGTAGGAATACACATATATACACATATATACAAATATAAATTAGATACACAGTCTCACAATCCCCACTCGTTCCCCAGTCCCTTTTATATATAGTTGATTTAAAGAGTTTAGCCACACGGCCTGGGAAGTCTTGTGAATAATCCAGTAATCCAGTCACTAAGCTCCGCTGACTAGAAAACTGTATTTAAAGGTAAAAAGGAGCAATCTCACCGGCTTGGCGACGATTCTTCGTTAAAAACTGCAATCCGTCTCACCCGGGAGTCTGAGCGTTAGCGTCCTTC
The DNA here is from genome assembly GCF_900747795.2 of Erpetoichthys calabaricus. Taxonomy (NCBI): domain Eukaryota; kingdom Metazoa; phylum Chordata; class Cladistia; order Polypteriformes; family Polypteridae; genus Erpetoichthys; species Erpetoichthys calabaricus. Next base: position 135,801,836 of record NC_041399.2, read on the forward strand.
CATGGCCGCTGCCCTCATCACAAATCCAACTTAAAGCCGTGCACTCCGAAGATCCTTCCGATTAGCCCGCACAGCTCTTCGTTGCGTCCAACCGTGATTTCGGAGCCTTCCGAGCTTTACCAATCGCTTCTTTTACCAATTCCGTTCTCCTTCCCAGCTACTTCTTTAAACAAACTTCCTTCTTCTCCCTCCACCCTCCTCCTTCGTTCCTTTTTCTTCTCTTTTTTTAAACTACGCGCCTCCTTGCCTTTTAAGGAAGATTTACGTCACACCAAAGTTCATTTCGGCAAGGACCCTCAGGCGTTGTTTGGACCCCTACTCCCCTTAAAGAGATATCCCCTATACATTAATTGCCGGGGACATCATCACTAAAGGGCAAGCGGCAGAAACAGTTAAAAGCATACAATAAAAACAATATGTGACAACCGTTACAGTATCAACAGCGTGTTTCTGTTCTGTGTTGAGTTTGTCGTACTGTTCTGTAGCTTGTGAGTGTTCAGCCTGAGCGTCGAAGGTGCGAGATGAGTGACACAGTGGAGGAATGTCAGTGGGGGGTAGGTGTAATTTGTGCAGGTTGAAGCCATGTGGTTGCAGCATGTCATTAATGTCAGCGAGAGCATACATGCAAGCAGTGGTTGTGGAATATTTTGTGAGAAAGTCTTCGGAAAGGGAGAGTTTATGCGTGTCCCAAAGGTGTGGAACGTTGTGTGGTTCACCGAAGACACAGATGAAAACGAACATTTCTCGCAAGAATCGTGGCATTCGTATCTGGGATGCCTCTGAAAGAGTATCATGCCATATCTTGTCGTCTTTAAGAAGACCTCATTCTTGGCAAGCTTCTTTGAAAGTGTCACATTCAACACCATTGACTGTTCGTAGATGGTGAAAACTTGTGACACCCACAGAACGGGTAAGGAGAAGTCTGAGGTAATAGCGTTTGGTGTCGTTAATGGCAACAACAGGCATTCTACCGATCACTTTTGTGCCTCCTCTGATTCTCTTTTTCCATTTTCCAGAGGATTTTTGAAATGTGTAATGTTGTGGAACATCAGTGTAATGTAACTCTACAGCTTCAGGATCTGTTTTGTTGAGTTCAAACCATGCTAACAGCATAGTGTTTTTGTGGGCGTGTCTTTGGAGCGCTTGTTCCTCGTGACCCTCATGAAAAAAGATGATTTGTTGTTCTGGCAAATGAACTGGTAATCGTGTAATGATGTGAGATTTTTCTGAAAGACTGTACTCGTTCAAACGCCAGATAGTCTCAGGAGCACTAACATACCTACCGTCAAGGAAAGTCTGTATTTCGTCATGTTGAAAAATATCATCGGCTGGCTCCGCGTGAAGTGCAATTGATGCAGCGTTGTGTCCTTTGTACACATACTTATAAAGATACTTGATACACTGAATGGACGCGCAAACTTCAACGTTAATATGAGCATTGAATTTCTGAGAAAGCCACGGATTGTAAGGAACTATCCAACGGTTGTCGGTATCGTATTTGCCAACAACGGCAGTTCTCCCTTGTCTTCGGCGGTATACGGGGTATCCTTGTGTGTTTTCTTGAGTCTCTGCGTTGAAGTCTTTCGGGAAATTTTTGGTACACGTGCCGTCCTTCGTGCAAGGTGATTTGGCGTTGAGCATGCAACACGGACCATACACCATGCATTTGGTGACAATTTGGAAAAGTCGAGGGTGTATTTCAGGATTTGGAAGCTCAGCGCAGACATATTTGTCTATATCATCTTTGGTCCTTATTTTGGATTGTGAGTCAAGTGTAAGTAACATATGGCAATGAGGCAATCCTTGTTTTTGGAATTCAATGACGAAGATGTAAGCGAGAACATTGCCAAAAATATTCTTTTCCAGAATATCTGTTAGAAAATGTTGCAGTTTGATATGAAAGACGCGAGCAACGATGTCAGGTCTGTGTTCTATTTGCTGATGATGGGAAATGGCGTTGCAGATCAACATGGGTCAATTGTATGTGCCAGCCTAGATCTCCGTAAGGGAATAGCAGTGGATAAACCATGGGGTCACAGTTCATATTGAGAACAGAGATACGCTTGCAAGCATCTCCCCTTGGATATATGCAAATATCGCATTGTGCAGGAGGTTCCCCGTCTTCACCTACAAAGATAGCAGCAACATCAGTTTGACAGGACAGGGCGTTATACTTTCTCATATCCAGACCTGGATTTTCCATGAGCACCATTCGTACAGCAGTAACAGGGTTACCGTGAGTGATAATGTCATGCATTTGCATGTAAGACTTTGCGAAGGGATTAACCTGTCGTATCATGTTGTCTAGTTGAAGCAACAAAATGTCACTGCAAGCGCTATTACATTCCATTTGCAAAGTTGACTGGTAGCCTCAGCAGAATCGAAGATATATAGCTGACCGTATTGTGGTGACGTGTGAGGATTGGTATATAAAGGAGAGACCTGGTGATAAATTTGACCGTGGATTCTGAAAGCATACGGTCCTTGTCCAGATGGTTGAGCAATGTGTGCGCCCATTGACGCGAAAGCTAAAGCAGAGTTGTATTCCCTGATATGATCACAGTAATTTCGGGACAGCGGGTTCTTGCCAGTCAAGAGGTCTTCTAAAAAAAGAGGAGGTTTGGATAGCGGTGGCAAAGACACCTTGACGGCATGACAACACTTAATGTAATGTCCGGATTTGTTGACCTCTGCTGGCCAATGAAGAGCATTGCAAGAAGCACATAGTGTGGTAGGTAGGCCAATGGTATGTTCTTGGACGTGAATGGCGGAATTTTCTTGAAAAGCTGCAGAAAACTGAATGTGATGTTTGTGCATGAACGATTTAATAGCAAGTTTGTCTCTGATATACCCTCAGAACATCCTGAAATTTTTAGAGTATTAGTACAATAAGTCAAAATAAATCTCCAAAAACTGACATCAGATTTTTACCTTGAGTAACTCATTATATCTTAAAACAGAAATGCTCAATTTGACTGAATTCTATTTATTCTAACATTAATTCACTGATGTGTTCCTAATTCTTTTCCTGACCTTGGAATATGGTGCATAAAAAAGTCAGTTCTCAATGTACTATATAACATGGCTTTGAAAGAAAACAATTCATGGCATATAAATGGACCTAGTGCTATTAATACTTCAAAGGTATTCTGAAATCTTGACATCTGTCAGAATGAGATCCATGCAGTCCTGAAGTTTTTACCTATATGATGGTTACGTTATCAGTCAGTGCATTTACATGCATAAACTTAACCAGGATAAGGTGAGTAACTCTGTTAAGGCAGAAACCTGGTATCTTAAAAATCTGTGTTTATGTGCACAAGTAATCTTCTGGAGTTCTTGTTTGGTGAAAACGCTTCAGCGTCGTCAAACTGCGCAAAAAAGGAATTTAAAGTCCTCATCAGTCACACTCAATCAGAGAACAAGCAATGTAGCCTGGAATAATTGACTTTTTTTAAATATGAATATGTTTAGTGAAACTGACACTATAGTGGTATTTTTCTGTTACCAGATTGCATGCAGCACACTCTTGGCTGGGTGATTGAACTTTGCAATGAAGCGACAAATGGTACATTTGCTTCTTGCCTTTCACCCAGTGCTGCAGTGATAATTATAATGCATGCATTTTTATTTAAGTGAAATAAGTATTGTGTTAAGTTACTTTTTACTTAAAGTAATTGGGCTAATTAACGCATGTTACTTTTCTTGTGTTACCCTACTGCTCTCGAGATTGTGTTGCTGAGTTTAGCATTATGCGTTCAGCTCATCTACATAAATTTAGCAATTTTTGAAATATTGAGACAAATTATTTCATCCTGGAGAAGGAATAGTGTGATTGCCTGAGTAGTTGCCTGTGGAAATTTATGTTGTGGACATTTTCACCATCTTCTGCCTATGGCTGCTGGACGTTTGTGTGAAGCAAATATGTGCACAGGCTCACACAGTGCAATGGACATGCACTCACTACAAAAATCCTTAACTGTAACCTGGTTAAGAGTTTCTTGGCCACATAATTGGGTTAATCGAAGAGAAACAAGCTTCTGTTAACCAGATTTCTCAGAGATCAATAACATTGTTTCTCTAACCAGAATAAGGGTTTACCTGGCATTTTAGAAACAAGGTTTCTTTTAATGATCAGTTTAATAAAGAGCATGTAAACTCACGAAGTATGACTCAACAGAACTAGGATTTATCTGACCAATGCATTTCCAGCTCTCAAATGTATAGTGTTTCTTAGCCCACTTTTATTGAAAGTAATGGAGCTTGGCGGAGTCGGTGGCTGTCGTACACTATCCCAGCACAAAGCACAACACATTATTCTAATATGCTTCTTTTCACCACGTGTACCTAGTGTACTAGAGTACAAGTTTACTCGGCTCTGACCTTAGTGATTGTAACCTGTTTATTACTGAGATCACAAGACAGTGGCCTCCATCTACCCCTTTCATTATTGACCTCTTTTAAATGACAGGACTTTAGATGAATTAATGTTTTATTTTACACACTACTCTATTGTTGAAAGATTTGTCATTTGTGAAAAACCTATTAATTGTGTTATTGTGTAGTGCTTATTCCTCTGCGTGATGTCTACTACTGTATAGACTTCAAAGAAGCACATACATTTTTTAGTCTTTCCTGTTCTCACTCTGACTTTCATGCATATGATTTGCTGAAACAGGTGTTCCAGATTTAACTATATATATAATATAATGACTGTATCCTAGAGCTGTCATTTATGTGGGATGAAGTTGTATCCATTAACTTTGAGTTAGATAAATATGATTTAGTCTTTATATTTTCTTAAAACTTGATGGTAGTCATTAAAGGCAGCTGCTTTAATTATATCTACTATGAATATTTTGAAAATTTCCAAATAATAAACAGTAGAGATGGTCATTAATAGTGACTTAACAAAACTAAGTTGTTTTATAGAATTGTCTTGACTCCTAAGAGATTACCATAATTTTTTGTGCAATTTTTTTAAAAACTGCTGCATAAATTTATTAAATCTCATGAGACTGGCAAAACAACAATATTTTTTTATGTAGCATATTTTCATACACAAAAGTAGCTCAAAATGCTTTTCATCAATACTAGATAAATTACGACTATTATAAAAAAGGCATTTGAAAATTGAAAAACAACTGCTTATAAAAGTTTTTTTAACTGTAACGTTTGCAAAGTAAATAACATGCTTCAATAATAATTTTAAAAATGCTATGGTCAGATGGCCAGGTAGGAGTTAAAAACAAAAACTCCAAGCGATGAATTTGGGTGAAAAGAAAATTCTAGGGGTTCCATAGAAAAGAGATCACCAAGCCCCTTCTCAGCATTCTAATCAACATAAATGTGTCTTTGATTATTTTTTACAGTAATAAATATAAATACATACTGAAAATAGTTTTGTGTAGTGGACATTACTTGGATGCAAACTGCAAAAACTAGAATAAATAAATTGTAGTTACATAAAGTTATTAGTTAAAGGGTAGTCTTTGAATTAAATATAAATAGTCTACAAAAAATATTAAGTGTTCTACTAACTGTGGTTGACATAATCTCTTGCTTATTGTCAAACAGAATACATCTTCACGTTTACTGGTAAAATTACATATATACACTCTGATTTATTTCCTGCTGTCAGTCTATGTAGAAATTTGGGATTGAAGATGAACTCCTATTGATAGAAATATGAAATTAAATGGTGTTCTGTTAGCAAGTAACTGCTCTTTTGTACTGCAGCCAGCATTCTTCCTTTTTCTGTCTTATTGGTACTTAGTAGTCTCAAGAATCAAATATTTTTATTAACATCCATCCATCCATCCATCCATTTTCCAACCCGCTGAATCCAAACACAGGGTTGCGGGGGTCTGCTGGAGCCAATCCCAGCCAACAACATTAAAATGTATATTTTTTCATTGTTTCCTTCCAGAAGTTCTTAATATCTGCAAAAAACAATGATACTTTACTATCACAGTTACTTGAAGAAAAGATAGTTTTTTTCCTCCACCTACTCGGACTTGATACAAATGGACATGCACACAGGCCAATGTCAAGGTACGTTATTTTTTAAAGCTAAATGGAGCTTTGGTACTTTTTTTTATTTACAGCCAGCCAACTGTTCTTTAATAAAAATCTGTAAATTAATCATTTTAAATCAAGCTATTTTTCAAGTTTTTATTTTTATTTTTTGAGAAAATTTCTATTTTATATATTTTTAGATAATACTTTCTGAAAATCTGAAGCATATTTACACACTCTTCAAAATATGTATGTAATTAATTTTTTTGTATGAATTGTCATTTATTGTGTTTGTTGTTGATGTGGCCTCTAATGCAGCCAATGTATGTGTAAGTTTGAATGTAATTGAATATTCACTCTTTTCATTTTGAATATTCGAATTTTATTTTTTTGATAGCCCTAAACTAAACGGAATGGTAGTCTCTGTCTGTTTGTCTGTCTGTCTGTCTGTCTGTCTGTCTGTCTATACATACACACACACATGCAAAAAGTGTGGGCACCCTTGCTTAAAATGTCTGTTACTGTTAAGTAAGTAGAAGAACTGATCACCAAAAGGCATAAAGTTAAAGATGACACATTTCTTTTCAGCATTTTTTGTAAGATTTGTGTATTGTTTTTGTTTTGATCAATTGCACAGTGAAAAAAGGAAAGGAGCACCAAGCAAATGTTTGAGCACCCCAAGATATCTGAGGTCTCTGATAACTTTTACCAAGGTCCCAGGCCTTTATTAGCTCTTTTGGGCTAGTGGGTGAAGAAGTGGGTGAAGGCAGGTGTAAGTGGGGGGATTGGATTAATATGATGGGGTTCAGGGGTTGTTAATCTTAGTCTTTTTTTATTATTTGGATATTCTTTTTAAACCTGCTTATGCTGGGTTCATGTCCAAGTGTCTGTTAATGGAGAGAAAAGAACGGACACATCGGCTTCCTGGACATCTGCATTGAAAGAGGTAACAACGCCATTTTGATTACAAGTGTGTATTGCAAAGAATGTTATGCAGACAAAATATTACATTTTGGTAGCAGCCATCCCTTATTGCACAAACAGAGTTGGGTTAAGACATTACTAAAAAGGAAATACAGTTGAGCCTCGGTACACGTACAGATCGGTTTACGACCAAAAAGTTTGCCAAACTTTTGCCTTGGTTCATGACCACACACTCGGTATACAGTATGAACAAGCCAGTTTCCATTTCGGTTTATGTGCGTCGATGATTTTCACACGTGTTGCATTGTTCTCGGTCAGGTTTGCGTGCATGCCTGCTTTCGCTGATTCCCATACGGTTCGTACGCGGCGATTAATGTATTTAAGCACGTGTTCAGCCTCTCCCTTTTCATTGTTCTCAGTCAGACGTGCATGCTTTACCTGTGAACTCTTTGTGCTCTACAGTATTTTGTGTGCTTTTGCAGTTAACCATGGCTTCTAAGAAAGTGAAGAGTGGTGAGAAGAAAGTTTTGCAGAAAATTGAAATCGAAGTAAAGAAAGAAATTATTGAAAAGTATGAGCGTGGCGTTCGTGTTACTGATCTTGCCGCCGAGTACAAGAAGTCAAAATCTACGATTTCGACTATTCTAAAGCAGAAAGAATCTATTAAAGCAGCTGATGTTGCAAAAGGAGTTACAGCGTTAACCAGGCAGAGGCCTCAAGTGCTGGAAGAGGTGGAAAAACTGTTGCTAGTGTGGCTGAACGAGAAGCAACTTGCAGAGGATAGCGTAAGCTAGGCGATGTTATGCGAGAAAGCCAGGAAGAATCATGGCGATTTGCTGCAAAACTATCCTTCTACGAGTGGCGAAAGTGAGGAATTTAAAGCCAGTAGAGGATGGTTTGAAAAGTTTCGCAAGAGAAGTGGCATTCATAGTGTGGTAAGGAATGGAGAGGCTGCTAGTTCCGACGCTGATGCTGCGAAAGAATTCGTGAAAAATTTCACAAAATTAGTGGAGAACGAAGGCTACATCCCGCAACAAGTCTTCAACTGCGTCAAGACCGGATTGTTCTCTACCCAGTTCCTCCTCACTTCATGCCAGAACTCGACTCATGCAAGGTTAGTTTTCTTGGTGGTCTATGGTTAGTTTTTGTATTACAGATTTTTCAAATGTTAATTTTTCGGTTCGTAGCGTGAATTGTTGCAATGTTACTTTTCTCTTTTTTCAAATGTTCATTTTTTTCCCTGTGCTTAAAACTCATTTTAAAAAAAGGTGCTTACAGCGATCGGGTTGTAATGCTATTAGCGTGAACTCCTGCAATATTACTTTCTTGGTGGTTTATGGTTGGTTTTTAAATAAAGTTCAGATTTGTTCAAATGTTCCTTTTCCCCCTGTGCTTAAAAGTCATTTAAAAAGAGTGTTTACAGCGATCAGGTCATAAGGCTACAGTATAGCGCGAACTCTTGCAATGTTAGTTTTCTCTGTTGTTCAAGGTTTTCTTAGTGTTATTCAATGTTTTTACATTTAGTTTACTATTACACTGTGCATTCTATGGTTTAATTAACTATATTTGTGCTTAAAAACGTTAAAAAATATATATATTTACATACAGTTCATATGGTCTGGAACGGATTAATTGTATTTACATACAATCCTATGGGGGATATTGCTTCTGTTCATGACCAAATCAGTTTACGAGCAGAGTTTTGGAACGAATTATGGTCGTGAACCGAAGTTCCATTCTATAAGGGAAGCTGAAAAGAATGAAAGACGTTATCTGTTCCATCTTTTACATTAAATGGCTACTCCAAAACATTTATCAAACAACACTTACACAGGAGACGTCTCGGACCATAGCAAACATTTGGCACCAACCCAGTCTCCCATTCTACCTTGTATCGTCTTCCTTATTGCTGTGGCGTATCAAACCACAGCACGTATCCTATTCTGATCGGGCATTAAAGTAGTGCATAAGGCAGGAAACACTCTGCAGGCATTTCTTTTTAATGTCAAGAGCAAGCTATCTATAGCAGAGACATGAAATGCAGTATACAGTATCCTATGCAGTGTATGCCCAGCGGTATATGTGGAACAAACTTCCAAAAACACTAACAACAATGTATATGAGGACATTGCAATGTTGTCTGAAGGAAGGGCACTGATATATACACGTACCAAGTCAACTGGGCACACGTTAAACTGGGACATGGTGCAAGAGATTCAAGGCAAATGCTCCGAGTGCCAGAGAGCTGGCTGAATCATGGCTACCAGATGAAAACGGCAATAACAGACAGTTGGACACGAATCCAGCATATGCAGGTTTAAAAAAAAAAAAAAAAAAAAAAGAACATCAGCAACTGTATGCCCCATGTCAATATGTACCACTGGTGTTCATTTTCTTGAATTATATATACTGATATAGGTTCGGGGTGGGGGCTGCGGCAGAGTTTATAACAGTCCTGGTGCAATGCTAGAAGTGTTTTCCAACCATTTTTCTGTGATGGCACAATTTTGTAACTCAAAAATTCCCAAGGTATGATTCTATGTACATGCTAAACTGTTACAAAACGGCAATCACAGAGCTACTTTTTCTCGGCTTCTTCAGGTACTCCTGTCCTCCTCGGACAGGTCTCGACCACCTGAGGAGTGAGTTTCGTTCAAGTCAGAACCCAGGAATACTATTAATTACATACATTTATGTGATTAACACATTTTTTTAATCTACTGACGAAGCTGCCCCCATGCTTGGGAAAGTTGTGGTCAGTCTTCACATAGGAAATCAATGGTGGGCTCAAAGAGTTTGGGTGGCAGATATCAAAGACCCCTGCATAATGGGGATGTACTTTTTTCAAAGGAAGAGCGTGCAGCTGGACCTTGGACAGGGTGCTATAATTTTTCCAGATGGTACAACCCGTTGACTTTTAGAGCAAAGGGAACATCTAGAACTACCTTTTTATCCAGAGACTTGGTCCATCCCCACTGACGTGCTGCTTCCACAAAGTGCTTCACCTGCCTGGATCAACACACTGGAGTCATTATGGGCATCCATTTTGAAAGACTTCATCTCAGAAGAAGCAACTATGAGATTTTCTGCTGGAATACCATGATAGGTTTGTCACTTCTCCAGAGGACCTTGGACTGACCCATTTGGTACAAAGCAAGATTGACACGGGCACTACACCTTTTATCAAACGGAGTCGTTGCCACATTCCAAGTGGCAAACATTCTGTGTCTCGTCAGGTCGAAGCTAATAAGATGATCAGGGAAATATTGGCAGCCAGAATTATGGAGCCCTCAGAGTCAGCGTGGTGCTCGCCCATCGTTCTAGCCCCAAACAATAATGGCAGCTTGCGATTTTGTGTAGACTGTCGGCAATTAAATGCCATCACATGTAAGGATTGCGACCCATTGCCACACACAGATGAGTCCTTAGACCTTGTTGCAAGTTCGCTTTCTTCGCTTGATCTTCATAGTGGGTACTGGTAGTTGAAACTAACCCATTGTTAGAGAAAGAAAAAACAGCATTCACTACAGGAAGTGCTCACTGGCATTTCCATGTCATGCCATTTGGATTGTGTAATGTGCTGGCCACTTTTGAATGGCTTATGGTGCAGTAGTGCTTGCAGGTATTCCACGCTTATAGTATCTAGTGTACCTTGATGATTTATTGGTGCATAGACAGACCATTGACAATGATTTAGTTCATTGTGTAATGTTTTCCAGAGATTGTGAGAGGTGAACCTGAAGCTACATCCAGAGAAATGTCACCTACTGCCCCAGGAGGTTTAATTCTTTCACCATGTGAGTAGCAAGGGCATCCACACTGAGAAGGATAAAGTGACAGCAGTTAGAGATTGCCAGATTCCGCAGATGAAACATGTTTGTGAGTTCTTGGGTCTGGCATCCTATTACAAGAAGTTTGTTCTAAGTTTTAACTCAATAGCGGCACTCTACCAATTACTGGGCCAGGACAAACCCTTTCAGTGGGGTGCAGAGGAACCGGGGGCATTTAATCACCTAAAGACTGCCCTGTGTCATGCACCTATAGTGGTGCCTCCTGATTCATATTTACTTTATAATTTGGACCCAGATGCCGGTAGTGTGGAAATTGGAGCAGTGCTATCCCAGCGACACGTAAAAGGAGAATGAGTGGTGGCCTATTACAGCCACACTCTGAGCCAAACCAGAGAGCAATTGCTGCGTAACATGGAGGGAGTCATTGGCAGTGGTAGAAGCTGTTCGTCATTTCCAACATTACCTAAGTGGGCTCCCATTCATGATGCGTGCAAACCACGCTGTACTTCAGTGGCTGTTGTCCTTTCGGGGGCCAGAAGGGCAGGTGGCTTTTTGGCGAATAGCCTCAGGCTTTCAATTTTAAAGTTGAACACTGAGAGGGTGGCAACCATCACAAAACAGACGCCTTGTCTCGAAGGCCATGTGCAGGACAAGACTTCAAGTATTTGCATGACTGGAACAAGAGCTAGAGTGGAGTGAAGGGGAGAAAATGCCCAGCTGTTTTTTGTTTGCTGTTCTTGAAAATGAGAAGTTGGTGTGCACAGCCAGAAAAAGATTCAGACTTGTGCAAAATAAAGGGCTGGCTGGAGCAGTCTGCCCAACCTACATGGAAAGAGATGGCACCAAACAATCGGGTGGTGAAGAGTTCAAATGGAACAAATTGGCTATCCATGATGAAATATTAAAGAGACAGTCTGGTGTGATCTGGCAACGGGAGAAGAACGATGGCAAATTGTGGTACCAAAGTGGCTGCAGGAAGAAGTGTTAAATAGTATGTGTGGCACTCAGGGTGTAGGGCACTATGGTTCAGAAAAAACTTTAAAGCTTCTCTCTAAGTTTTTATTGGGTGTGATGTTGCCAAGATATGGATGACTTTTGCCGGTACTATGACATATGCACTGCCAGGAAGGGTCCTACTGGTCAGTGTGTAGCGCCACTCCAGCAATATAAGTTTGGGGCACCCATGTATTGATTGGATGTGGAAGTATTGGGACTCTTTCTGAAATCTGCTCGGGGCAGCCACTTTGTGTTGGTAGCTGTGGACTATTTTACAAAGTGGCCAGAGGCATAAACGGAGAAATGTTGGCAGAGGTTCCATTAGAGGGCATCATCAGCTGATTTGGAGTACCTGTGGAACTGCACTTGGATCAAGGACATAATTTCGAAAGCCAGGTGTACTAGGCATTGTGCACACGACGTGGTATTTGGCACCAAACCTCTGCATCCATAGAGCGATATGCTAGCTGAACATTTCATCTGCACCTGACAACACAGCTAAATTTGGTCACGAACCAAGGATCAACGTGACTGGGACTGTCCTTTAACTGTATTCCTAATGGCATGTTGCTCAGAGGTTCAGAAGTTCATGTATTGCACTCCCGCATCCTAATGTTGGTGGTGGGAGCTTAAGACCCCCCACAGCCTTGGTATTTTGATTGCCCACGGACCGTATTGTAGATCCTGTTGGGCTGAAGTGGATAGAGTGCATACATTTTTTTTGCAAGCAATTGAAGGAAGCAGGGCTAACACGAGACACCGTGACATACATGCTAGAGTGAGCTCTTTTTCAGCTGGTGATTGTAGTTTTGGCCTATAGTCTGAAAGGTTCACTTAAGTTGGACAGTCCATGCGTGGGCCCTTGCCGGGTCCTAGAGAGGATTGGGGAAGTGGTCTATTGGGTGCAGTTACCTTTCGCAGTATGGAAGATGTTTCAACACCAGGGTCACTTAGCACCATATAAAAGGGGCATCACTCAGCATGCACAGGAATCTGAAGAAACATCCCAGACTTCCCCAGTGTTGCCTCACACCACTGACCTAGCACCCCAAACCATGAACAACCTGTCTGTTATAAAGACTTTATATTGTCTTCGAGTTTCTAAAGGATGGGGCAGTGTAATGGCCAGCATTGTCACTCTAGAGTTGGGCGGATTCTGGACAGGTTATTCATAGCAGGGTATTCACAGGTGTGCTGAGCTCTTTGTTCCTTTAACCCCTGGAACTTTCTTGTTATACATTTTGAAGTTTGAGAAGGCAGGTGGAGTCTCTCATGGCATTATAAATACAGACTTACAGATGATAGCGGGGAACTGAAAAAAGGGACACAACATGAGATGCTGGATGATGATCAGGAACACTGCGAGAGAGGAATAGCCAGCCTAGAGAAGTGACTGTTATTTTTACAGAGTTTGATTCTACCAGAAGAGTGTTCTAAATTATTTGTTGTGGAATAAATGTGCCTGTTAATTGGGTTTAACTTCAATTCAGTGTGCGTCTTTCCGTATATATTATAATACTAGACAAAGAGCCCGTTTCGACAACGTAAGATGAAACGGGCACGAATTTGTGTCAGCAGTGTATGAAGAACAAATGATAAGTAATGAAGAAGTTGTTTTGTAATGATTGTAGTCCGCTTTACTCATTACTGTACAGGCTTGTACTGTTAGCTGATGAATTTTCCAGGTCTATAGTATAATATTGAATGATGAATGTTCCAGTACAATATGGAATTGTAATAAGTATAAGCGCCACAAAACTGATATAGGTGTATTGAATGAATGCGTAATTGAATCAGAATGCGTAATTAGGCCTCGAGCTGTAGTCGAAGTCGCCTTTCTCTTTGAATTTTTGCGGCCGTAAATCTGCCACCTGCGATGTTGGGGTTGGATGTCGGTCTCGTAAGGTTTTTCGGGCAGCTACGCAAAAGGCGACTACGCATTCGGCTTCGGACGTGCGCAGAAGGCGACTGCGCATTCGGCTTCGGACGGACGTGAGTGAGTGAGTGAGTGAGGAGGCAGGCGAATTATGTATTAAGATTGTTTATGTGGCAGTAGCATTTCTGACAAGTGTGTTGGTACTATAATGCTCCTTAAATGAAAATGTACAAGTTGTTATCAAAATGTTTATCCCACATTCAAATATAGTATATAGAAATTTAAAACACAGTTTTAAAGTGAGACTTCTGAAACAGAGTGACTGACCTGTATAACATAATGTTGTTGTGTTCAAATTTGTATTGTAATTAAAAAAAAAAATAAATTTCAATGTTAGGGGACAAACTCTCAATTATGGATTCAGTGTACAGTAAAAGTGTTCAGTCTTTCCTGAATAAAAGTGAGGAAGAGACAAGATGAGCACACAGAAGAAATGACTGATTAAGATATATCTATTTTCTTATCTGACTCAGGGAATATATAGAAAATGTCAAAATAGTTGATGCTGCTATTAGGGAGTTTGTGTCCCTAATTGAAAACTTCTATGAAAATGATGAAAAGACGGCTTATGTTTTCACTTCAGATCATGGCATGACAGATTGGGGTAAGTACTTTCTTTTATTTATGTTTATCAAAACCATGTGTAAGTAAACTAAGCCAATAATATTTATACTGTGTTTAGTTACTTAGTATTGATAGTGGGGAAGGCATATGGCCTATTTACTTATGGGTTTAATGATAGACAAATCTCATAAGAGTAGATAATACAATGCATTTAAAATCACCCAAATAAAGCAAAGAGAAAAATTATATACCCTAAGTTCTTGTCAATAAGCCGCGGCTTATCTAAGGAAAAAAGTTGTGAAAATGAAAAAATAGAATATCGGCTTATACATAAGTCCGGCTTATACATCCATCGCGGGGGTTGCGTTCCAGAGCCACCCGCGAAATAAGAATATCCGCGAAGTAGAAACCATATGTTTATATGGTTATTTTTATATTGTCATGCTTGGGTCACAGATTTGCGCAGAAACACAGGAGGTTGTAGAGAGACAGGAACGTTATTCAAACACTGCAAACAAACATTTGTCTCTTTTTCAAAAGTTTAAACTGTGCTCCATGACAAGACAGAGATGACAGTTCTGTCTCACAATTAAAAGAATGCAAACATATCTTCCTTTTCAAAGGAGTGCAAAGCAAGCAGTCAAAAAAAAAATCAATAGGGTTTTTTGGCTTTTAAGTATGCGAAGCACCGCCGTTACAAAGCTGTTGAAGGCGGCAGCTCACACCCCCTCCGTCAGGAGCAGGGAGAGAGAGAGAGAGAGAGAGATAAAAAAAATCAATACGTGCCCTTTGAGCTTTTAAGTATGCGAAGCTCCGTGCAGCATTTCTTTCAGGAAGCAGCTGCACACAGCCCCCCTGCTCACACCCCCCTACGTCAGCGCAAGAGAGAGAGAGAGAGAGAAAGTAAGCTGGATAGCTTCTCAGCCATCTGCCAATGGCGTCCCTTGTATGAAATCAACTGGGCAAACCAACTGAGGAAGCATGTACCAGAAATTAAAAGACCCATTGTCCGCAGAAATCCGCGATATATATTTAAATATGCTTACATATAAAATCACAATTTAAATGACCGCTACGCGCTCGTGTTGACTCGGCGACGCCCAGAGCAGAAAGAACGCGCTCCGGCCGCTCCAACCGCGCCATGCGGGGAGTGAGAGAGACGGCAATATCTCACACTCTCTCCCCCCTTAAAGAAATTAAATGGGCGCGAGTGAGACCACTGACCTCCCTCCCTTCTATTAGTTATAGGTTATAGTACGTTCGGCTTATCCATGAGTCCGGCTTATCTATGATACGATTTTATTTTAAAAATTCGTATGATTTTTGGTCTCCGGCTAATACATGAGTCCGGCTTATAGACAAGAACTTAGGGTAATTGTTTTTTAAAATGTGCGGAAATATTTTGTTCATATTTAATTTGCAGGCATTATGTTACCTGATTCTTACTCCCAATTCAGTGAAATTGAGAAAGACAGCAATTAGAATGAAGTGTTAATCATTCTTGCTATGTTAAACTCAGAGTTTTATGATGATCACTTTTTAATTCATACAGTAATTAATTTTGAATGACCTGTAGAATTTTGTTTTGATGTAAATATTGCATGGTATTTTTTGCATTAAAAATGTTAGAAAAGCAAATCTCACTTTTAGATTATATTGTAGTACTTTGATTCTCTTGCATTGTCTGCCTGTACCCTTTGTTGTCTGAGCCTTAACCACATACTTCTGTAAGGTATTGTTTGGACTGGGTTGCTGAACAATCAGGACATTAGTAGAGGAGAAACCTTTGGTTAAGTTTAGGAAGTAAGCCTTAAAACAGGCTTTTTGAACTGTGAAGTTGGCAGCAGCATTGGTTCAACAAGAGATTCTTCTGTTTGTTGCACCTGTCATTTCCATCTTCATAACACCATCTTATAATGATGAATTATGATGGGCTGAAGAAAATGAAGTCATGGAATTCAGGTCATTTACAGGTTTATATATTATTTTAATTAATTATTAATACTCTTCTGCTATTTTCTACATTCAACCATTTCATTTGGGACAGTTTAAACTTTTATTGGAATTTCATTTAATATTTATATTATATCTGTTATAATTTTGAATATATTATTGTATTGTTTAGGGGTATGTTTGTTTGGGAAGGTACACTGCAGCTGGGGTGGAGGGCTTTGTAAATATTATTTTAATTGTTGTTGTACTTTTACTATTTGATGTTTATATTTCACCTTAAGTAAAACTGAGCAGAAGTCAGTCCTAGATCCCAAACGCAAAAAAGTGCTTGAGTTGTCAAGTTAAACATAATGTGTGGTGGGGGCTAGAGAGTTGTTACAACATAGCACAAAAAGAAAACTAAATGAATGAGGCTGACCTTTTCTGATACAGTTGGCTTCAGTTGGGACCCTTTCTAAACAGTAGCGATGAAAATCAAGCCATCCATGGAAAAACTGAAAATTGCTTGTGTCACATAATCCAGATGTCAGGTGTCCAGTTGTGTGCTCAGTACATCACAAATGCAGATATTTTGGCTGAAATGTTATTAAAAAAGAAAAAACATTTAAAGCTTGTTCTCATTTGAACATTCTTTCAATTATGCACCACAGCTTTTTATAAGAAAATGAAAGTTTTGCTTGTTGTAATTGGCTTTGTCATCCCTCTGAGTAATAATTGAAATACTTGTTGGAGAGCCTTGTCAAAGGCTACTTGGAGCAGCATAACAATGGAAGTTTGATCAGTTTGTCTATGCTAGCTTTATTTTACTGTACAGTACTATACAATCCCAATCACGTTTATGCCTTTATCATTAACTTTACAGCCTAATATAGAGTATAGGTATTTTTGTTATTTTTACAGTTATTAAATATCAGTTTAAATTTGTTCTTAGTGGTGTTCTTCAATGAGATATACAAGTCATTTTTCAAGGTCAGTAATATCTTTCTGTAGGCCAGAAACAGTTTTATTTGAAAAACATTTTCTAAATTTAAATGGCACTACATATATAAAACATCATATATAGGAGACTCCATTGTGCATAATAAATTCTAAAAACTTGAGTGTTGTTATAATAGTTAACACCACGCCAATAATTGGGATTCATAATATATCTGGATCAAAAGATCACTGAACAACTGTAAGTGGTTAGAAAGGCATTAATGTCTGTTACTCTGAAAATGGTAAAAAATATCTAAAGCACTGGAACTCTACCAAACCCCTAAGCAGGATGTTGCTGATGCACCATCACAAACCATTTTAATTGGTCATTCCTTATTAAGTTTGAGTGGAGTGAATGTTTAACACTGTATTTTATGTAAAGGCTCATACACTTTTTGTAAGTTGTCATACAGTTTTGTATAACATTATATGCTGCATCATTTTGCATTTTTCTCCTTTCCTTACATTTTCATTCACTTATTCATTGTAGATATATTTCAAATCAAACTCAAAGTTTTAGTTCTCACCAAACAAGAAGAGATGGGTGTCCTTCTCATCTCTTCAGCTTAATGTGTTTTGTTTGTGAATATTTGTAAAACTGTGTAATATGAACAGTCTTTTCTAAATCACTCACTCACTTACTTACTTTCCTTTGTCCTTGTGAGGATTGTATTGGCCACACAACATGCTGAACAGATTAAATCATTACATCCTCAGCTGCAAGGTTGTAGCTCCTCCTGAGGAACGGTTTGGTCCTTGTAGGTCATGCGATTGATGTAATCCCTCCAGTATGACCTAAATCTACTCCATTTGTTCTCCCCGTGCCAGATATACATCTGCCAAACCCAATGTAAAAAACGTGTTGACTTCCTTGTTACTTTCCCAAACCACTGCATCTAACACCATAATAAGGTAAAGCAGAAGTTCTGTTTTGAGGTCTTTCCATACTGTTGAGCCTCTCATCCAATCATGTAGAGCTGATCAGCAATCCACAGAAGCCTAATTTCTGATGCTTATATCCTTGAGCTCATTTCTTAATCACTTAGTTAGATGTGATTTTAATTATGTACAATACCTGCATTAAATGGTCTTGAATTAACAAATATAACCTTTGCTCCGAATACATAACTGAATGGCATATAGAATCACTCCCAAAAATTGAAATGCTTATAGCACCATCCAGAGGGAAGAGTCAAGCCTTTCCTAATTCCAGAACTGGAAAAATTACTCTGATTCTTCACATACCCATATAAGGACAGAGCTGGCAGTAAGGGTGGAATCTGCATGGTTCTTTTTTGAATCTGACAATCTGACAGAATAGCCCAGGTTTTTCTTGAAAGATTGAGAAGTACACAAAACTCATTTTTTCTTTAAAGACCAAATTCTTGTCAAAGTTCCATGATGTATATATAGAGTGTTGCACTGAGGACATCTTTGCATATGCTTGCACAAACTCTTAACTGTACAGCAGCCAGTAGGAAACAGGTCTATTCATATGTTTTCATATGTGTAAACTTCACAGTAGAAAATGGACCACGCTTAATCAAAAAGTCCGACTGTAGAGCCAATGATGTGACTATCTACCATTACTAACAGCTCATACATCCTGGCTGAGAGAGAGAGAGTGCCACTGTGCCAGTCAGGCTGTGTCACAGCTAGATTAACCAGGCCTGTAAGAAGATCTTCTTTAGTTAAGTGCTGTAACTGGTAGCTTTGACTTCAGCAACTCATGTTTGTATCTCAACTTTACCGTCTTAGGACGGGTGGTATGAGAGAGAGTAAGAGTGTTGTGAGCAATTCCTCTCCAGTGACAATGGGGGTTGATCAGAATCATTCAGGTTATGGGGGAATGTAACTGGCTGGCCCACAACCTGGCAGAGAGAGACAGCTCATAAGTAGGCTTCCTCACAGCTAAGAAATGGTGCCCTTTTGACTGTCACAAAACTAGCACTGAACCTAATCCTTAAGCTTGATAGGGGTGAGCTTTGTATTTATAGAGGAATTGCTAAAATCTGGTTTTAGTTATCGTAACTGTAGGTTAAAGTGTTAATAATTTTGGTTATTTGTTTTGACAGGAACTCATGGAGCTGGTCATCCTTCAGAAACAATGACACCTTTGGTTGCTTGGGGTGCTGGAGTCCAACAAGCCCAGCAGGTTGCAAGACAGAACTTTCCAGACAATTTACTTCAAGGTATGCTTCATATGTTTTTGATTATTTTGGGCAGAATATATTAAAAAATTAAATGTGCCAAATAACCAAAATGCCATTTTTCTAGTTGTAGACTATAATTAATTTTCTAGTATGATGAGTTGATACAATATTTATAAGGTTAACTTTGATTAGTTACAGTGATGTTTTTTCTGACATTTGTAGTTACTGTTTTTGCAGTGTTAGTAAACTTATCCCAGAGTTGTTAATCAATTTTCAGTAACTGGATACTCACTAAGTACTTACGATTTTTTCTTCTGTTTACTTGTCCTGGTAAGTATCACAATGCTGAAAGCGTAAGCAGACTTCATGGGTCATGGCCTGTGCACTACCTGTGTGAAGCACTCTGATTACATATTTCTTTAAGACAGAACTATAGACTGATGGATAAATTGAAAGCTTCGTCAGATGACTAGTTTCACTCTTCCAAGTTGCTGTCCATTACTTACACAATACTATGACTTACTAGGCTGCACTAGTCAATCTCACATTTTATTCATTCATAAGCAGGACCCAGAGAAACTTCTGGGGAGATTTTGTTGGAAAATGCACTACTTCCTACATGTTAGGCAAATATTTTTTTTTGTACTGGATGATAGATTACCTTTTAAAGCTAATAATTTATAAAAAGACTATCAAACACTGATAGAAAAAAAATTATTTATCCTTATCTGAAACTCCCATTACAAACAAGTGCTCAGTGTTTTAGAAATTATTAGGATAATTGTTAAAATCTATTAAAAAATCTAATGTGGTTGACATGTTTTTAGCCAATTGCAATAAATTGAGTTATTTTCTGAAAAGTAGTAGGGGTTTGTATTAACAAGTATTACAATGAATGCCACCTACAAGGGTAACCTGCTATACTTCACTAAACTAACTAGACGGGCTAAAGTCTGAAAAGACAGTCAATCCCATTAATCTTACTTTGCCCAAATGCCTTCACACCCTTAAACTAAATTCTCTTATGGCACTATTAGCAAGGAAAACAAGTAAATAGATAAAGGAAAATATAAATTTTACCCTTTCAAGGAACTCCCCCCACTAATCCCACAAAACTGAAGAGCCCTAATTATATTTTATAATTTAATAAATTGACAAGTTATGTGTGTCTATAATATGTAGATTAAGACAGTTTCAGATGACAGCAAAAATATCCATCTTAAATATATCAGTGGTGGTAAATTGAAGGTTTTACAAGCTTGAAAATCGGGTTGATAGAGTGAAGCCAGCTCTGTTCTTGACAAATAATACCTTAGTCTCATCGACTTATTTTTGGAGAGCTCTTTTTTGTTTGCTATGATCCTCTCTTCAGTTGCACCAGTATACTGTTAGACTCGCTGTTTGATGATTAATATTTAGATGGTGTAAAGTTGGTTGCGTTCTGCCTCCCCCACCCCCAAACTACTAATGGCTCTTAAGCCTTTTTAAAGAGCTTCCACTTCTGCCAAAATCTTTCTGAACTTTGACCTGGAAATACCTTGACAGTTTTCTTTTGACACATACCCTGAAGTTTATCATTGGCAACTATAGTATATGCTCAAAATGTTCCTACAGCATCAGAATGGTGAAACAATTACGACAGGAGAGGTAAATAGTGCAGTCAATTTTCCTATGTGGGAGTGCTGCAAAATTCTTCACCCTTAGAACCCTGTACTTTTTGTATGCAGAAATTGTTTGTTCTCATTTCTTTTTCAGCTAAAGTTCATCCTATCCATTTAGCCACCAGGCTAGTAGTGAATTTTCATGAAGCATCTGAGAGATGGTGATCTCTAATCCAGACCAGGGGCCTCATGTATAAATGGTGGTTATGCACAAAAATGTTGAGTTCGCCCATTTCCGTGCTCACTTCGAGATGTATAAAACCTAAACTTGACATAAAGCCATGCATATTTTCATGGCAGCCTCACACCGTGTGTACGCACTTTTCTGCTTGGTTTTGCAAGGGGGCAGTACCCAGCATCAAAGCAGTGCTACTGTTTCTGTGTCATTTCCCTTTCTCATTTAGATTCAGATCCATGATGCAGTTTTTATCAAATACACTGAAATGAATTGCATATTGTTTAAAAATTTAAGCCACTTGATTGTAACCATTCTGTAACAATATAATGGTGCAAAGAATGGCCAAACTATTCCAAATGCCATAGCTGCTTTAGTGCACTAAAGAGAGTATGTTGACCTGTATATTGTATTTGAGTGTGGTATCACAGCTCCACAGGTTGTGTGTAGAGTGCAGAGGATACAGCTTCCACGCTGCCTCAGGAAAGCCACTAGCATCTGGATTCCACTCAACCATGCCACAGTCTACTTGAACTTATGCCATCTGGCAAACGTTTCAGAGCCTTTGCTGCACGGACCTCGAGGCTCAGAAACCATTTCATCCCAAGATCTATAAATGCACTCAATCAGTCTATCAAGTGCTCCTGGTAGAATTGTTTGTACTTACAATTACCTCACTGTAAACTTGCGCTACAATTGTAATATTGCACAAGCTGAGCCAATTTATGAACCATTTGCACTTTCTGCATTATATGTACAGTTAAATCCATAAATATTTGGACAGAGACAACTTTTTTATAATTTTGGTTCTGTACATTACCACAATGAATTTTAAATGAAACAACTCGGATGCAGTTGAAGTGCAGACTTTCAGCTTTAATTCAGTGGGTGAACAAAACGATTAAATAAAAATGTGAGGCAACTAAAGCATTATTTAACATAATCCCTTCATTTCAGGGGCTCAGAAGTAATTGGACAAATTAAATAACTGGAAATAAAATGTTCATTTCTAATACTTGGTTGAAAACCCTTTGCTGGCAATGACAGCCTGAAGTCTTGAACTCATGGACATCACCAGATACTGAGTTTCCTCCTTTTTAATGCTCTGCCAGGCCTTTACTGCAGTGGCTTTCAGTTGCTGTTTGTTTGTGGGCCTTTCTGTCTGAAGTTTAGTCTTCCACAAGTGAAATGCATGCTGAATTGGGGTAAGATCAGGTGACTGACTTGGTCATTCAAGAATTTTCCACTTCTTTGCTTTAATAAACTCCTGGGTTGCTTTGGCTGTATGTTTTGGGTCATTGTCCATCTGTATCATGAAATGCCGCCCAATCAATTTTACTGCATTTATCTGGATTTGAGCAGACAGTATGTCTCTGAACACCTCAGAAATCATTCGGCTGCTTCTGTCCTGTGTCACATCATTAGTAAGCACTAGTGTCCCGGTGCCACTGGCAGCCATGCACCTCCAAGCCATCACACTGCCTCCAACGTGTTTTACAGATGATGTGCTATGCTTTGAATAATGAGCTGTTCCACGCCTTCTCCATACTTTTTTCTTGCCATCATTCTGGTAGAGGTTGATCTTGGTTTCATCTGTCCAAAGAATGTTTTTCCAGAACTGTGCTGGCTTTTTTAGATGTTCTTTAGCAAAGTCCAATCTAGCCTTTCTATTCTTGAGGCTTATGAGTGGCTTGTACCTTGCAGTGCACCCTCTGTATTTACTTTCATGCAGTCTTCTCTTTATGGTAGACTTGGATATCGATATGCCTACCCCCTGCAGAGTGTTGTTCACTTGGTTGGCTGCTGTGAAGGGGTTTCTCTTCACCATGGAAATGATTCTGCGATCATCCACCACTGTTGTCTTCCATGGACGTCCAGGTCTTTTTGCGTTGCTGAGTTCACCAGTGCTTGCTTTCTTTCTCAGGATGTACTAAACTGTAGATTTTGCCACTCGTAATATTGTACCAATTTCTCAGATGGGTTTTTTCTGTTTTCACAGCTTAAGGATGGCTTCTTTCACCTGCATGGAGAGCTCCTTTGACTGCATGTTGTCTGTTCACAGCAAAATCTTCCACATGCAAGCACCACACTTCAAATCCACTCCAGGGGCCTCATGTATAACGCCGTGCGTAGAACTCACACTATAACATGGCGTAAGCACAAAAGCGGGAATGTGCGTACGCACAGAAAAATCCAGATGCAGGAATCTGTACGTATGCAAACTTTCACGTTCTTCCACTACATAAATCCTGATCAGCATGAAAAGTAACGCACGTGCAAGCGCCTTCTGTCCCACCTCCGCTCCTCCCAGAATTACGCCTCTTTGAATATGCAAATCGATATAAATAGCCTTCTGAGAAAAGACAATGGGAAAAGCACGGGGGAAATATAAGAATTTCAGCAAATACCAAGTGGAGGCAAAGGAAAAACGTACTATTTGTTGGTTTAAACAGTGGTATAATCAACAAAAGGAAGTTGATCAAGTTACAGAGTGTCGGAGAAACTCGAAAGCTCAATTTCACAAAGTCGCACAGTGCCCGAAATAAAAAAGAAATTACATATCAAAGTCGCCATGAAAAGGCAAGTCGTAGCCCACCGTCTGAGTGTCATATGAAAGCTTATTAGGGTACAGACAAAAAAATAGGCACACAGTGGGGAAAAAAGCACGAAATGTCAACTTTAATCTCGAAATTTCCACTTTAATCACGTAGTTTATTTTGCCATTAAAGTAGAACATCATAAACTTCATCTTAAAATCGTTTAATTTACTAGTTTCTCAAATCCCTTTGTAACTAAAGTAGGACGTTAAATGCTTTGTTCTGTATTTGATCTTCTTTGTGCTCTGTGTGTGAATCACTACCTGCTTCTTAAACGGGCTTTCTCTTTCTCCGACAGGACACATAATCCATTACATTCATGATATTACAGCTCTCTGAATAATTAAAATACTGAGATGTATACGTGATATCTTTTTCATGATGATAGGAGTTAAAGCATGTTATTAAACATGGGAACACGGTGGCCCAGTGCTTGTTCATGTCTCACGCAAGAGGCTTGCTGCGCCATGCGCGACCTTCAATGAAATAATTTATTATATTTATTCCTGTCCTTACTTTTCTTTCTCCAAATACCCAATCGCCACACAATCAGCTATGTAATAGACGTGAAGCCATTTGTAAGCTTAGAACGCCGATTCTTCAAAACTTCGTAGTACATGTTTAATTATTCTATCCGTCTATCTTTCCAGTGTTGCGTCAGCACAAGAATACAACGCAATGCAGGAACAATCCATGAACTAGCCAGCGCTGTGGCGCCATGTCCTCACATGTTTAATTATTAACAATACAGATTATTTAAATGAAGTTAAAGTTTTATCTGTATAATATAATCAACATATTTTGCTGCATTTCATCTTAAAAATGAATACCATCATCATCAGTAAATGCGTGCTTTATAAAGTGGCGCAGGTTGTGCAATATTATAACTGTAGTGCAAGTTTACAGTGAGGTAATTGTACTTATAAGTAAACAGTTCTACAAGGAGCACTTGATGGACTGATTGAGTGCGTTTAGAGTTCTTGGGATGAAACTTTTTGTAAACCGCGAAGTCCGTACTGGGAAGTCTCTAAAGTGTTTTGCCGTGGCCGAGTCAGCGTCTGCTTCATGCTGTATACCGATAATTCTCTTTCCAATCAGCTGCTGCTGTGATTCCCCACTCAGATACAGTGATATAAATACTCCGAGTGGTGCAGTGAGAGTAATATGGAAAAAGATGATCTGCTGTGGCAACCCTTAACGGGAGCAGCTGAAAGAAGAAGAAGATGCAGTGAGAGTAACAACGCTAAAGCAGTTATGGTATTTGGAATACTATGGCTATTCCCTGGACCATTATATTGCTGCAGGTTAATTACAATCAGATGCATTACACTAATAAATAATATGCAGTAAGTTTCAGTGTATTTATAAAGCCGCGTCAGGAATGTGGAGCTAAGAAAGAAAGGGTGACCACACAGGAACAGTAGCACTGCTTTGACGCTGGGTGCCGCCAGTCTGCAAAACCGAGCGGAGAAATTGCGTACGCCAAGGTATGAGGTACCGTGGAAATGTGCGTGGCTTTACGGGAAGTTTAGGTTTTATACATCGCGATTTGAGCGTGGAAACGTTCGTACGCAACATTTCTGTGCGTACGCACTGTTTATACATGAGGCCCCAGGCCTTTTATCTGCTTAATTGATAATGACATAACGACGGACTTGCCCACACCTGCCCATGAAATAGCCTTTGAGTCAATTGTCCAATTACTTTTGAGCCCCTGAAATGAAGGGATTGTGTTAAAATAATGCTTTAGTTGCCTCACATTTTTATGCAATCGTTTTGTTCACCCCACTGAATTAAAGTTGAAAGTCTGCACTTCAGCTGCATCTCAGTTGTTTCATTTAAAATTCATTGTGGTAATGTACAGAACCAAAATTATAAAAAAGTTGTCTCTGTCCAAATATTTATGGACCTAACTGTACATGCATATTGTACTTATGCTTTCATATTGTTTATTTTTCATTGAGTTTTTTTTATCATTATTATTTTAATTATTTGTTTTATCATTTTATTGGAAAATAAGTTTATGGAGGAGTTGCATATTGAATCTCATTGTACCATACAATTACAATAAAGAAATTCTATTCATTATAAGAAAGCACTATTTAAAGATGATTATGACTGGCTTCTAAGTCGATTTAGATTTCCAAGAGATATCCTTTTGGAGCTGTGTGCTGTTAGAATACTAGGACGTATACTTCATATCATTTTCATGATGAAATGTATTGAAATATGTGCATTATATTTTACAGATGAATTGCTAACTTAATTTAAATAATGCATACTGTTAATAATTAAAAATGTGTGGGTACGGTGGTGTAGCAGTAACGATGAGTTGGCGTCCCATCCAGGGATTGTTCCTGCCTTATTTCTGTATGCTTGGTGGGACTGGCGTGACCCTGAATGAATGGATGGATGGATGGAATAATTAAACATGCATAATGAAGATTTTTCAGTGTTCCTTAAAATTTTGGAAGAATTGCCGTTCTAAATTTACAGCTGGTTTTTCGGGGGTGGTGGGGGGGTTATGGTTGGGGGTATGACACATAGAATATGAAGCATTTAATGTGCAACCTTAGTTACACATCAATTTAAACCTCAATTTTAAAATGAAATTTACAAAGTTCTACTTTAATGACAAAATAAACTATGAGATTAAAGTGGACATTTCGAGATTAAAGTTGACATTTTGACTTTAATCTTGACATAGACCTTTTTTTTCTTCACTGTGTCCCTTTTTTTCCCCTCTGTGGCCCTAATACACTTCCATATAACACTCCGACACTCACCTTTCCACATCGACTTTGACATCTGACTACTTTTTTTTATTTCGGGCACTGTGTGAGTTTCTGAATTTAAACTTTTGAGTTCCACTCTTATCAATTTCCTTCTGTTGCTCATTCATGCCACTGCCTAAGTGTGAGACCCTGTGCATTGGGTATTGGCACCAAGCTACATTTTGGGCTCTTGTGTGTCATGTACCAAGTGTATCGATGGTGAGATCAGAGAGATACAGAAACAAAATTATAGAACTGAAGAAAAACAAGTGCTGTTTATTAACAGATGCTACAAACAAAAATCAAAAATGATACTGTGTCATTAAATAAAACCTTAGTCCTAATGACACACCCAGAGAAAAAATGATGAAAATCAACAAAAAGCAAATATTTACAAAAATACTGTTCTTTCCTCTTACACCACTCAAAAATTAGGAAAAGAAAAGAAAAGTTTAAGCTCTTACTCAAAAATAAAAAGAAATATCTTCTTCCTCCCACCAACACACAATAATCTAGAAAAAAGAAAAACTTTATACAAAAACAAATGTTTTTCCTTTGCCTCAGTTAAACAGTCAGGAAAAAGAAATCATACAGTATTTACATTAAAGAAAAATAAATAAATACGGTTAAAGTCTTTAAGCTCTTACTCAAAAATAAAAAGAAATATCTTCTTCCTCCCACCAACACACAATAATCTAGAAAAAAGAAAAACTTTATACAAAAACAAATGTTTTTCCTTTGCCTCAGTTAAACAGTCAGGAAAAAGAAATCATACAGTATTTACATTAAAGAAAAAAAAATAAATACGGTTAAAGTCTTTAAGCTCTTACTCAAAAATAAAAAGAAATATCTTCTTCCTCCCACCAACACACAATAATCTAGAAAAAAGAAAAACTTTATACAAAAACAAATGTTTTTCCTTTGCCTCAGTTAAACAGTCAGGAAAAAGAAATCATACAGTATTTACATTAAAGAAAAAAAAATAAATACGGTTAAAGTCTCCCTATCAGTATGCATGGGCTTTAGCTCATGCTCACCACTCCACATTCACACTTTGGTTTTCTGAAGGTTCGTCAGATACCCAACCCAGCCAGAAGACAACCTCTAGTGTCCATTTACCAGTTTTGTGGCACCCAATCCCCACTGACATCCTCTTGTTCCCCAATCAGGGAGCATGCAGTGATGCTGCTCACACTGTGCTGACCACCCCTCCAGGAATTCTTCCATTTCATGAGACAATTGCCAGCGTGCAGTCCGTAAGGAGCTGCCTCTCTCTTCCACCCTCCCACGTGCCATTGCACTCTTTCCGGTTAGTACAATTTTAAATGCTTCTCTGGGACTTTGCTAAACATGCATGATCGGCTTCTTTTTAACAAGTTTGCGTGCCATGGACATGCAAGATCTGAATCAGTGAAAATCCATGTCTCTTCTGAAGATACGACACACATCCCCCTCCCTCAAGGTAAGTGTGCCCATGATCGCAATAACTATTAAAAAAAATAAAATAAATAATAAGGCTATAAATTGCTATACTGCTCTAGTGTGGCGTGTTGCACCACATTAACCCACCACATTGTAAGTTTTTCCTTGCCACCACTTCACTGAGTAGGACCTCCACTTCACGATCGAGGAAATTCTTCTTTTTTTTATACATGCTTTTACCATTGTCTTTTAACAAAACACAGAGCAGAAGGGGCTATTTATATTGCTTTGCATATTCAAACATGTGAAATTCTGGGAGAAGTCAGCGTGGGGTTTTAGGTACATGCATGTGTGTTAAAGTTCACGTTGGTTGGGATTTATAAAGGGGAAGTGCATGGAAAATAAATAAATAATAAGGCTATAAATTGCTATACTGCTCTAGTGTGGCGTGTTGCACCACATTAACCCACCACATTGTAAGTTTTTCCTTGCCACCACTTCACTGAGTAGGACCTCCACTTCACGATCGAGGAAATTCTTCTTTTTTTTATACACGCTTTTACCATTGTCTTTTAACAAAACACAGAGCAGAAGGGGCTATTTATATTGCTTTGCATATTCAAACATGTGAAATTCTGGGAGAAGTCAGCGTGGGGTTTTAGGTACCGGTACATGCATGTGTGTTAAAGTTCACGTTGGTTGGGATTTATAAAGGGGAAGTGCATGGAAAATTGCTTACGCACAGTTTTATGCATCTGAATTTTTTTTCCCATATACACATTTCTGTTTTATATGGCGTTATACATGAGGCCTCTGATCTTCTAGCGTACAGTGCAGATCTTCTGGGTTTCTGCATTAAACAAGAAATAGAAAAACACTTTCTGTTTTAAAAGGTAGTTGACTACAACCATTAGAATGGTCTTCCTGGTGTTGGCAGATGACAAGGGATTCATGAGAGCCACACTCGACATCTCCCAAGGTATAGACACAATAGTGGATTGTAGTTCTCCAGACAGTTTTCCAGGTAGGATCTTGGGTTGCTTGCAGGTGGTAACAAGGCAAATTAGAGGGCTGCCTTAAGTTGTTCAAAAGCGTTGATAATCCCTCCATAATAGACTAAAATCTGGTCCACAGTTGATCTGATGCTGCCAATATTGACTGTGCTTCCCCAAGACTCTGAAATTACATTTAAATAAATCATCAATTAGAGTAGAGCTGTGAGGTTTCTGCATTAATCACTTACCTTAGTACTAGCTTTAAGTGCAAAAATACTTCATCCATCCATCCATTCTCTTCCGCTTATCCGAGGTCAGGTCGCGAGAGCCTGCATTACTGCGGATGCCGCACCGATCGGCCTGTCGATCTCACGCTCCATTCTTCCCTCACTTGTGAACAAGACCCCTAGATACTTGAACTCCTCCACTTGGGGCAGGATCTCGCTACCAACCCTGAGAGGGCACGCCACCCTTTTCCGGCTGAGGACCATGGTCTCGGATTTGGAGGTGCTGATTCCCATCCCAGCCAATTAACATTCGGCTGCGAACCGATCCAGAGAGATCTGAAGATCACGGCCTGATGAAGCAAACAGGACAACATCATCTGCAGAAAGCAGTGACCCAATCCTGAGTCCACCAAACCGGACCCCCTCAACGCCCTGGCTGCACCTAGAAATTCTGTCCATAAAAGTTATGAACAGAATTGGTGACAAAGGGCAGCCCTGGCGGAGTCTCTCACTGGAAACGGGTTCGACTTACTGCCGGCAATGCGGACCAAGCTCTGGCACCGATCGTACAGGGACCGAACAGCCCTTATCAGGGGGTCCGGTACCCCATACTCTCGGAGCACCCCCCACAGGATTCCCCGAGGGACACGGTCGAATGCCTTTTCCAAGTCCACAAAACACATGTAAACTGGTTGGGCAAACTCCCATGCACCCTCCAGGACCCTGCTAAGGGTGTAGAGCTGGTCCACTGTTCTGCGACCAGGACGAAAACCACACTGTTCCTCCTGAATCCGAGGCTCGACTATCCGACAGACCCTCCTCTCCAGAACCCCCGAATAGACTTTTCCAGAGAGGCTGAGGAGTGTTATTCCTCTGTAGTTGGAACACACCCTCTGATCCCCCTTCTTAAAGAGGGAGACCACCACCCTGGTCTGCCAATCCAGAGGCACTGTCCCTGTTGTCCATGCGATGTTGCAGAGACGTGTCAACCGAGACAGCCCTACAACATCCAGAGCCTTGAGGAACTCCGGGCGTATCTCATCCACCCCCGGGGCCCTGCCACCAAGGAGTTTTTGACCACCTCGGTGACCTCAGTCCCAGAGATGGGGGAGCCCACCTCCGAGTCCCTAGGCTGTGCTTCCTCATTGGAAGGCATGTTAATGGGATTGAGGAGGTCTTCGAAGTACTCCCCCCATCGACCCACAACGTCCCGAGTCGAGGTCAGCAGTGCACCATCCCCACCATATACAGTGTTGACACTGCACTGCTTCCCCCTCCTGAGACGCCGGATGGTGGACCAGAATCTCCACGAAGCCGTCCGAAAGTCGTTCTCCATGGTCTCCCCAAACTCCTCCCATGCCCGAGTTTTTGCCTCAGCAACCACCAAAGCCGCATTCCGCTTGGCCTGCCGGTACCTATCAGCTGCCTCCAGAGTCCCACAGGACAAAAGGGTCCTGTAGGATTCCTTCTTCAGCTTGACGGCATCCTTCACCGCCGGTGTCCACCAACGGGTTCGGGGATTGCCGCCACGACAGGCACCGACCACCTTACGGCCACAGCTCCGGTCAGCAGCCTCAACAATAGAGGGCACGGAACATGGGCCCATTCGGACTCAATGAACAGGCTCCAAGTCGGGGGGCAATAAGTCTACCACTCTGGAGTTGCCCCCGGTGAGAGGCGCCGAGCGGGTGTGGGTATAGAGTCCAGCCACTCTCAAGGAGATTGGTTCCAGAGTCCAAGCTGTGCGTCGAGGCGAGTCCGACTATATCTAGCCGGAACCTCTCGACCTCACGCACAAGCTCAGGCTCCTTCCCCTTCAGAGAGGTGACATTCCACGTCCCAAGATCCAGCTTCTGTAGCCGAGGATCGGACCGCCAAAGTCCCCGCCTTCGGCCACCACCCAACTCACACTGCACCTGACCTCCCTGGCCCCTCCCATAGGTGGTGAGCCCATGGGAAGGGGGACCCATGTTGCCTCTTCGGGCTGTGCCCGGCCGAGCCCCATGGGTGCAGGCCCGGCCACCAGGCGCTCGTCATCGAGCCCCACCTCCAGGCCTGGCTCCAGAGGGGGGCCCCAGTGACCCGTGTCCGGGCTAAGGGAAAACGCCGTCCAAAGTTTTCATTCATCATAGAAGGTTTAACTGCTCTTTGTCTCATCCCTCACCTAGGACCGGTTTGCCTTGGGTGGCCCTACCAGGGGCATAAAGCCCCGGACAACAGAGCTCCTAAGATCATTGGGACACGCAAACCCCTCCACCACGATAAGGTGGTGGTTAAAGGGGGGGCAAAAATACTTTTATTATCTTTAGTTGAAGAGTTGGAAAAAAAGCATATTGGCAGCAAAAAAAATTAAGTTGTAAACTATTTTATGTAAAACATAAATTAAAAAATTAGAGGTACAGAGCATTTTCTGAAGTCAAAATGTGCTTTTTAAAGAAGTACATGTCAGACAAGCCTCCGAAGCATTCTTGTAGTTAACAAAACTGCCAAGTTATCACAATAAATTCATTAGTTTTCAGAAAT
Source organism: Erpetoichthys calabaricus (assembly GCF_900747795.2). Lineage (NCBI taxonomy): Eukaryota > Metazoa > Chordata > Cladistia > Polypteriformes > Polypteridae > Erpetoichthys > Erpetoichthys calabaricus. The sequence continues at coordinate 135,833,523 of NC_041399.2, forward strand.
GTCAAATTTATAGGTTCTCTGGATGACAACAAAGATTGTAGTGTCAAGTAAATTGAAGTATCCAAAAATAAATTAGTGGCTTTGTATCCCGTGATATTTTTCATGTGTAGTAGGTGTGAGAAGTACCTGCTGCAATAGCCTCTACAAGTACTGTCTGTCTGCAAGAAATAACTCTGAATCCCCCAACTGACTGATTTTGTTGAGATCTGGCACAGTTACTCTTAAAAGAAATTTGTCGAGACAGTACAATTTTTTTAAAAGAGAAACATTCTCTGTGACTTAAACTGTGAATTAAGTTACCATTTCAATTTTAAATATACACCAGTTTGTATGTCTTCTTACAGTGCATCCGGAAAGTATTCACAGCGCATCACTTTTTCCACATTTTGTTATGTTACAGCCTTATTCCAAAATGGATTAAATTCATTTTTTCCCTCAGAATTCTACACACAACACCCCATAATGACAACATGAAAAAAGTTTACTTGAGATTTTTGCGAATTTATTAAAAATAAAAAAATTGAGAAAGCACATGTACATAAGTATTCACAGCCTTTGCCATGAAGCTCAACATTTAGCTCAGGTGCATCCTGTTTCCCTTGATCATCCTTGAGATGTTTCTGCAGCTTAATTGGAGTCCACCTGTGGTAAATTCAGTTGATTGGACATGATTTGGAAAGGCACACATCTGTCTATATAAGGTCCCACAGTTGACAATTCATGTCAGAGCACAAACCAAGCATGAAGTCAAAGGAATTGTCTGTAGACTTCCGAGATAGGATTGTCTCAAGGCACAAATCTGGACAAGGTTATAGAAACATTTCTGCTGCTTTGAAGGTCCCAATGAGCACTGTGGCCTCCATCATCCGTAAGTGGAAGAAGTTCAAAACCACCAGGAATCTTCCTAGAGCTGGCCAGCCATCTAAACTGAGCGATCGGGGGAGAAGGGCCTTAGTCAGGGAGGTGACCAAGAACCCAATAGTCACTCTGTCAGAGCTCCAGAGGTCCTCTGTGGAGAGAGGAGAACCTTCCAGAAGGACAACCATCTTTGCAGCAATCCACCAATCAGGCCTGTATGGTAGAGTGGCCAGACGGAAGCCACTCCTTAGTAAAAGGCACATGGCAGCCCGCCTGGAGTTTGCCAGAAGGCACCTGAAGGACTCTCAGACCATGAGAAAGAAAATTCTCTGGTCTGATGAGACAAAGATTGAACTCTTTGGTGTGAATGCCAGGAGTCACAATTGGTGGAAACCAGGCACCGCTCATCACCAGGCCAATACCATCCCTACAATGAAGCATGGTGGTGGCAGCATCATACTGTGGGGATGTTTTTCAGCGGCAGGGACTGGGAGACTAGTCAAGATAAAGGGAAAGATGACTGCAGCAATGTACAGAGACATCCTGGATGAAAACCTGCTCCAGATCGCTCTTGACCTCAGACTGGGGCGATAGTTCATCTTTTAGCAGGACAACGACCCTAAGCACACAGCCAAGATATCAAAGAAGTGGCATCAGGACAACTCTGTGAATGTCCTTGAGTGGCCCAGACTTGAATCCGATTGAACATCTCTGGAGAGATCTTATAATGGCTGTGTACCGACGCTTCCCATCCAACCAGATGGAGCTTGAGAGGTGCTGCAAAGAGGAATGGGCGAAACTGGCTAAGGATAGGTGTGCCAAGCTTGTGGCATCATATTCAAAAAGACTTGAGGCTGTAATTGCTGCCAAAGGTGCATCGACAAAGTATTGAGCAAAGGCTGTGAATACTTATATACATGTGATTTCTCAGTTTTTTTATTTTTAATAAATTTGCAAAAACCTCAAGTAAACGTTTTTCACGTTGTCATTATGGGGTGTTGTGTGTAGAATTCTGAGGGGAAAAAAATGAATTTAATCCATTTTGGAATAAGGCTGTAACATAACAAAATGTGGAAAAAGTGATGTTCTGGATGCACTGTATATAATATGCTACCATGGCTGTCTGTACGTCTGTCCAGGATTTTAAATCACCTGTAGCTTGCAAACCGTTTGACCTATTGACCTGAAATTTGGTACATATATACTATGTGACATCTACTATTCACTTTCGGGGTGATGATTGACCTCCAAGGTTATTCCTCTTTTCTTTTTTATTTTTGCCGTCACTTCCCCTACCTCTTCATATTTTAAATCATTCTTAAGGCAGATTGAAGACTTAGGTGCCAGCTTAAGTGAAAAATAAAAAAAAAAACATACTAAGTAATTGCAACACAAACACTGACTTAATCAATTTTAATGCAAAAAGATGCCCATGGAAGAAGAGAAGAAACGGGCTGCTAGAGTGGAGAGAACAAGAGCTACTCATGAAGCAGCAAGCGCATCAACCTCTGAGCAAACGAATACTAAAACTACAGAGAGAGACTATGAAAACTATAAGTCAAGTGTATTCCCTGCACGTTATCGTCCAATATTCCGTTACTGGTTTTGTATATTTTCCTTGTGTTACAGCCGCTCAAATCCCCAATACAACACCAGGGAAAGGACGTGCACATACAGATCACTCATACAGCAGCACCGTTCTCTTGCTTTAGGCAAGTTAACCATAAAATTACAAAAAAAAAAAAGTATTAGTCTGGAAACAAATGGAAGATGATAGCAATTATGTTGTATAAGTATATGTACGACTGGATTGACTAAACTAATATTTAATGTAAGGCTGGCAGTGTGGTGTAGTGGTTAAGGCTTTGGACTGGGTTTAATTCCCACTACTCGCAGTGTGACCATGAGCAAGTCATGACCTGCCTGTGCTCCAAAAGAAATGTAACCATTTGTATCATTAATGTTGTAAGTTGCCTTGGATAAGGGTGTCCGTTTCAATACTGCATGAAGATGGTGATTGTGTTGCAAATAGCAAGGACAGAATTAAACTCCAACTTAAATCATACTGAAGGAGTTACTTAGCGATAAAATGTATGATGAAGACTGAGTTGAGGTTATGGTTTATCTGTGTCTGAAAAGCTGCTTTTGTTGCTGAGTGTCCTGAAATTGAACTTTGTAAATTAAACATAAGAACATGTCAAAGGTTTGGGCATCCAAATGATACGCTGTTGAAAAGGGTTGAGATCTTTACAGACTTGAGTCCAAAACAGACATGCAAAACAACAAAATGGCGGTCCTAAATATGGTAGGTTGAAGGAAATGAGGTCATGAAAGTGGCATTCTAGAACCGGAAGTGACATAAGCAGGAGGGGGGATTTTGAGGAACCAGAAGTGACGTTGTGGGTGTCTCCTGAGGGCCGGAAGTGATCTTTAGCTTGAAGGGTCATTGGTTGTTCTGCGGGAAGAGAGGAGAAAGAGTTAGAAGGCAGTGCCATCCCCTTCTCCAGTGGGAACATACACTTTTTTTGAGCCTGTAAACTGTCTCCCTATCGCACGTTTGTGACAAGTCAAAATATTTAACACTAGTGTCACCTATGGTATTCCTGTTATACAGTAAATCAGTTCTGTTTCTAAGTTCTTAGTTATTTACGTAATTTTAATGAATTACTGGGTTTTAACTAGTATTACTTGCTAGATGGGAGCTTGTTATTGTTTTGGTAATTACTGGGTACTACTCTTTTGGGTATACGTTCAGAAATGTGTGTAAAATAATAGAACAACAATCGCAGATCCTCCACCAGTAACACAGATCAATTGATGCCATTTTTACATCACTTGAATTGGAACCTACTGTCTATGAAAGATGTTGATTGAGTCACCACAAGCCTATTTAGGCTGTGTTTTTAACTACATTACATTGTAAAGTACTGTTAAAAACATGTATTTAATATTGTCTTCAAACACATGTAATTGCATTCTATTGTCTCTGTTATTTTTGAATGGGACCTATTGTGACAAAACTATTTTATAAACAAAAATGTGATAACTGACTCTTGGAAGTAACTAAAACATGTGAAAGGCTGCAACTTTCATATCCATTTTTAAGTTGCCAGACACACCTGAATTCTACTGTTTTGTACATTTCTCTAACTTGTTTTTATTTTAGTTTACTTGTTTAAAGTAATTAATATACTCTTTTTGTGAAAAGGCTTTATTTGATTTCTCTCTGCATAAAACTAGAAAAATATATGTTTATAATGATAAAAAGCTATTTCAATTTAGAGTAACATTCTGATACCTGCTTTATAAAATGCAGATTTGCACAGGGTCTGATCCTATTTCAGTCACAAAGTAACTTATTTAATAAATAGGGTCATTCTTTTTCTCCAGCATTTATAACATTTATGACTGTTTTTAATGTGTAATTCTGGAATTTTGCCTAGAATGCTACTAATTTATTTTTTTTAATCATAGACTGGAAACTTGACAATATAAAAAGAACAGATGTCAATCAGGTGAGTATTTTTTGTTGTTCTATATACTTATTAATTTATATATTAAATATTATGTCTTATGATCCCTTTATGAAAATGGTATACTTACAAGAGTTCAATAACAAAAATTAAAATGTTAATGTAAATATAAAATCTACTTAAATATTTAATGGTAAATACAGTAGCTTGTTTTTTGTTTTCAGTGAATGAAGCATATGGTGTTTGTTTTAAGTACAATCTAAAACTTTTCATTTCATGCCTCATAGCTTTAAAATGAATAGCTTTGTTTCAGTGCTTAAAGTTGGTCTTGAATGGGAGAGGCATTAATTTGAGTATACTGTATTTGAACTGTTGTATTGAAATAAAGCTGGTAAATATAAGTGTCCAGTACAGCAGTTTAAGTGCAGACCATATAAATAAAAAAGATACAAAGTAATTCTAATAAAATAATTAAACTCTGAAAGCGATGTATTGTTTTTTGTTTATTTTCAGGCTGATGTCGCTCCATTAATGTCATCTTTGATTGGAGTTCCTCTCCCTCTTAATTCTGTGGTATGAAAGCTTCCTGTTAATTTTCATATCCATGCTGCTCTCAGTTTACATTATTAGTAATAGCCCTTTGAGTGTTTAGATGAGTCAAATAGTTTAGTTTCCAGTTTTGGGAAAGTTCCATAAATCATTTCACCTGCAGCTCCCACATCAGGATAAGGCAATTACATCGACTGCCATAATAAACATCTGATCAAACTCGCATGGCAGGTAGTTATGGACAAAGTCCAGCAGCAAGTACAGGTAGAATTCCACTACATCGAACTACCAGGGACCTAAAAAATATTTTGTTGTAATGAGATTCTGTATTTGTTGCTATAGTGCTTTCTTTAACTTGCGCCCATGCGTTTGCAATCATTTCAGTAGCTTCTTTTGCGTTAATTTTAATCTCCTCCTGCCTACAAGTTATGCTGATGAGAATTTTTCTCAGCATTTCCTTGCGATAGTACACTTTTCAGGGTGCGAATAATGCCCAAATCCAATGGCTGAAGCACTGCTGTGCAATTGGGTGGGAGGAATTCAATGCGAACATTATCTAAATGTGGAAGCATGTTGTGGGCAGCACAGTTATTAATCAGGAGCCGAATCATCCTTTTCTTCTTCATATTGTGAGGTTTCTGAACTCTTTTGAGACACAAGCCACCCTATGGTAACGACATGCTGAAGTGAGTCCCAAAGCGCGATTGCCGCGTCTGTGGAAGCTTGTTTTTCTGTTGCCGGGGCAGCGTAACAACAGGCTCATAGCACTGCAGTGAAGCGACACAGAAGCAAATTATAAAAGGTCTGGGTCACGCTCTTAAGTCCCTGTCTTGCACCCCAAAACATGAGGCTGAGTCTCAGTACTTTAGCAAAACCAGCTTTATTCAGCTTGAAACAGGAATGGCACACTTATTTATTGTAGCGTGATCTGCCACTCTGCTATACACAGACACAGCAGATCAGTGATCAAGTAATCCTGTTACCTGCATTTACAATGTTCCTTGCATATCACCCATTGATATGTTTTCTGTTTGCTTTGGCAGAGAGACACAGCATAGCTGAAAGACACAGCACAACTTTGAGCCAGCTGTTGCCCCAGCCACAGATAAACAGTCTTCCATAGACACAGAGTTTGGACTTTGGGATGCTCTTCGGTGTGCTGTCTAGTTGGGGGAGGACCCAAGAGTGTTTACAAACCTGACATTTTCTTGAATGAGAGTCGCATTAATAGGAGTGTTTCTTGAACGCGCATCACTGAACCACATAAAAACTGCTTTTTCGACGTCTTCAAATGCAGAAGTTCACATACATTTGCAACCCGAGATTTTTCTTCTTTTTTTGCTTGGTCTTTCAAGAAAGTTGATAGCGATAGCGAAATTCCGAATTCACTGGCAATGTCTTTTTTCTTTTTGCCGCAATCGAGAGCTGCAAAAGATATAAAGTTTTTTTTTCTTTCTAATAAGAACTGTTATCGTTTTTTCGTGTCTGCTGTTTCTATAGGAGGGTGACATTGAGTTAAATTCCAATGGATGTTTTTCAAATGTTGATGAGCAATAAGCAAAAGGTATCACTGAAATCCGCAGGAAACAAAAAAGGCAAAAAAAAAAAACCAACAGTATGAGGAAAGTTCGAAGAAAGAAAAAAAATGTACAGTGTTTCTGTTTAGGGGATTGTTGTGCACAACTGAGCTGCGGCCACCAAACTAACTGCTCTGTGGATGATTTATTCAGGCATTCAAGATCTTTTGGGCATTTTGTTGTAATGAAAGTATCTGCTGAATGTATTTTGTAGTAACGAGATTTCTATAGACTTGGGGAAGCTGTCGGGACCATAGAAACACTTCATTGTAATGAAAACTTCTTTGTAAAGATATTCGTTGTAACGGAATTTTACATGTAGTTCAGTATTTGGAGTGCAGATGTGTTCTCTCAAAGTAGATGTATTACATTGTCTTTTATTAACCTGTAGGTATACCGTACTAGCCATCTTCTTACCAGAGACTGAGTTATTGTCTTGTCACTCAGTCAAATCCATCTATTTCATTATCTGTTTTTAAGTATGTATTCTTGAACTAAGTCCCAGTAAAACACATTAGGTTTCTTTCATGGTACTCATAAAGGTATTACGCAGATGCTCCCAGCTCATCCAGTTTTTTTTTCCAGTAAGGACTGTGCATTGTTCATAATAATCATTGAGAATGGTGGTTTTAATTCTTCATTACAATTTAAATTAAAATCCATTTTTCTTTGTGTTTGGGTTTGAAAGCTTTTAATTTGTCTGTGATAGTAGCAGTACAGGGGCCATTACTTGTAGCTGGTTTTATTCACTGCTGTGCATCCTGGTCCTAGAGCAGTGGTAGCCCACCTACCTGGGATATCCAGCTTTGGTGGTGCATAAATATGCCTGTGAATCCAGGTGATAACCAAATTAGGAAGGTTTCACTGATGGATTGACTTTTAATAAAAGCAAAAAAAAAACAAAAAAAAAAAAAAACAATATCAGTAACAAAAACACAGTGAAATGCACTAAGAGGTGTGTTACCTTGCATTGACCAGATGACTTAATTGAAATTTATTTCTGTTAATCAGTTAATTAATCATCATCTTTCCTTTTGGCAATTCATATGGTTGATATTTTTTGAAAGACTTACGTTTTTGTATGTTCCTTATTTTTTGCAATAATTGTTAAGCAAGAGAAACAAACTATTGCTAGGTTGTCTACTAGAATCCTGTGTTCTTTTTAATTTTATGTAGATTTTCAGTTTTTTTTTAACCATTTTCTACTTTTAATTTTTACCATTTTGTAGTTTTTTATGCCCTAAAAAAATTAACTCTGACACTGTTTTGTAAAGCTAAAATCATTTTTTATTTTTTTAGAGTTGTCAGATTGTATGTAATTCATGTTGTATACCTGTCAACTGAATGTGTATAATTTTGCTTTGTGTAAGAGAGCTCAGTTTTTATTATGTGACAATTCTACACTTCCGAATTAATCAAACAGTCAGGTAGGCAGTATTCTCTGATTTTATTTGTTACTTTAACCTGCAATACATTTAAGCAAAAGGTTATTTAATTTCAAACATGCTTTCATTTTTATTTGTATGATTCCCATTGCGAACAGTGAGATCGCATATACTCTTATGTTATATATATTTGGTGATGCTGACTTTGTGTCATCTACCCTTTCCAGATTTTAAAAGTATATTTTTTTCCTAAGGAAATCCTTACTTGGATTATTTTTTGAAGTACTGTTGAAGTCACCCCTTGAATTGGGTTATTAACAGTAATGTGTCAGGCAGTCATTATCCAACCCGCTATATCCTAACACAGGGTCACGGGGGTCTGCTGGAGCCAATCCCAGCCAACACAGGGTGCAAGGCAGGAACAAACCCCGGGCAGGGCACACACCCACACACACCAGGGACAATTTAGGATCACCAAAGCACCTAACCTGCATGTCTTTGGACTGTAGGAGTAAACCGGAGCACCTGGAGGAAACCCACACAGACACGGTGAGAACATGCAAACTACACGCAAGTAGGACTCGGGAAGCTAACCCGGGTCTCCTAACTGCAAGGCAGCAGTGCTACCCACTGTGCCACCCTTCTACAAGTGTATTTACATTAAATACTGAATATCTGTTTTAGCAACATGCAAAACCTGGGTACCTCCCTATGAGCATAGACCGAGTGGATGCCATTTAACAACGGCACATGTAGGAATAAAGATATTTTGGAAATTGAGAGTGCATAATTATGTGATTCTAATGCCCATCTCTAAAGCAGAGGTAATCTTCTTTAGTTATGCACATTTAGCCCATGTGCACATGGGAACAACATGCAAACACCATACAGACAGACTAGCAATGAAGCCTGAGCTCATGGACATGTGTCACTAGCTGTGCACAACCACTCTGCCTATGTTAAAATATCCCTACTAATAACGTAATTAAAACTAAATATACTGTATATGTGAAATGTAGGCTCAATTGATAGAATTGATTGAATGCTGCTAGTGTGCTTTATCTCTCACTGTGATGAAACTGCCTAAATGAATGCAGTAATAAACATCCCTAAGGGATCTTTTTTTATTTTATCAGTATAAGCCGATTTGATTACGAGGTATTATTATATAAAATAATAATAATACATTTCAGGTAACAAAATTTGACTTTAAAATTTTTATTTTTTAAATAGTAGAGCTAGTGAGCAAATGAGTTTTCATAAATTGGCAGTGCAGGTCATTGTTGCCTTATTGCTAAGCTTCCTGCTTCCTTTGGCATTCAATGATCACAACACTTGTGTTTTTATTCCCAGTTTAAATACTGACCAATTTTTAAAGCCAGAAGAAGGGGTACTGGAATAGGAGAAAAAAGCAAGTGATAGCTGCATTGTAAAGAACCTCACAAGACAGTCAAAGAGCAGCTTCAATGCAGCAGACTGTCAGCCAAATATATAAGGCATACATACTGTCCCCTCAACAGCCCACCAATCCTTAGTTTCACTATTGCGATTAATTCCTTGTGACATGTGATTCATGGTATTGTGCCAATTTTAAGTAAATAAATAATGGATGTGCTCGTACTGGTGAGTGGAGTAGGTGCGAGCGATCTGCTGAGAAGACGCCTCGTCTCCAAGTTGGTGTGAGGCGGTCAACCGTCCTTGCGTTGCCATGCTGGCCTGTGGAGTTGGCCTGATTGGCTCATTATCAACCTGGAGCAGAAATCAGGTAATCACACCTGCAACCGCTCCCCAGCATATAATATGGGAGTGCAAGGAATAGAGTGGCGGTTAAAAGAAAGAAAAGCAGGCATGAAGATGGGAGAGAGCTGGTGTAAGAGAGACAGAGAGTGAGAGCAGAGACAGGTAGCTATGTGGAGAGCCCCTTAAGGGAACAGGTGGCCAATGCCCAGGGGGCTGATGTAGAGGATTGCTCCGGCTGATTGATTTAGGGAGCTGAAGTGCCCAGCTGGTGCAGGCGACCTCCCACAGAAGACCAGGAAGGTAGCGGGAGTCAGAGGCTTGGACTGGGGAGCATTATGGCCTTTGGGGACTTGAACCTTGGGTTCGGTTGGGGTGAAGCCCTGTTGCATTCATAGAGTGGCAGGAACCTGGACCCATAGAAGATTTTGTAGTGCCTGTCGGTTTGGCGTCCTCTCCTCTTGCAAGGTCCATTCAAGATAAGGAGGGGAAATGTCAATATAATGGGAAGCATTGGTGACTTGATTTTAAAGAGTGGTTTTCTGCCTGGGAGTTTTTACCTCACTTTTAATGGATTTATGTATTTGTTTAATTTTGAACCTCCACTTAACACCTTTTTTTTTAGATTATTTATTTATTGGACTTCTTTGGATACACTGCACTTTGTGAGCACTTTTTATTTGGATTTTAATAAATGCGGCTCCCAAGAGGCTCCCGAACAAGAGTGGGTGCATGGAGTCAACCCACACCATCACATTGCTGTGATAACATATATTAAAAGCTTACATTTTAATGGGTAACTTGAAAATATCTGAACTGATATACAGACGCAAATACAGAAAAACACTATAAAAAAAAAATAAATAAATAAATGGTAGCAGTGACAGTGCATGCCCTCCTAAATAAAGCAACAAGCCAGTGTATATGGTGGAAAGCACTTTCCTGGATGAAAATGGTGTAACACACAGGATTCTGGGATGCAAACAGGAAGTCAACTTTCAAGAAGGTAGGATACCGTTAACTTGAATCTGACTGATAAAAGATTGCTAGAATTCTAAGTATCGGAGTAGCCATTCTTAGGCAGCTTAGACAAATGAAATGGCTGCATCCCCAGCTGCCTTTGTTTTTTCATAATTGGAGCCATGAAACATCACACCTTTGCTGTTTGAGGTGAATGGTAATGCAGAGACGAATATGTGTTGGCCTTAAAATTGCAAATTAGGCTGTTTATATGTGTAGAAATCAAAGTAAATTAGGAAGCTTTAGATTCTTTTAAACTAAGAGATTATAACACCCACTCGGACAAAGATCTATTTTCAAAGTGGTTTTGGGGCCAGCAGTACAGTATACTGTTGCACTGTCTAGCCCTATTTATAACACCTTTCTCAAGAGATGAGATTTTATAGAGAAGCAGTCTGAGTAGATTTTTTTAATTTAAATTGATATTCTGTACATTATCTGCTTTTATACATCACACAGAATTATATTGCTGTCACATTCCTGAAGTTGTGAAAGAGACTCTTTGTATAAACATTGATACATCATCAAAGGGTCGATACAGCCTATTAAATAGTTTCTTTGCATTAAAAGGTTAAATTATATTACTATCTTACAGGAAACTTCTACGCCCAAATGGTGTTTACTGGATAAACAGGTTGTTCCTAGCAAAATGATTTTTCTTATCTATGGTTTTACAGCAAAGAATTAAATTATTTTATTACTACATTCTTCCCACATTTACTTCTTGAAGAACAGTTTGTCAGTTGAGGTCATAAGGTAGTTAAGGAACTTTGGCATTAAGGGTCATGGCTTAGATGAGCCATTATTAAAGGTGCAAACCCTATGACATTGCTCCACAACTGGACTGAAACCCGACAATGCTGAGAGCATTGCAGACTAGAATCTCTTAAGAAATTCATTGGTGTTTGGGTATTCAACATTTTCTTTTAGCTAGGGTTGGGTAATGTTTAGATTTTATCGATTACAAATCTGATTTTAATTCTGCTTATCAAATCTGGTTCTTATCTATTCTCGATTCCAATTCTAATGTGGTTAAAAAAAAAAAATGGTCAAAATATTTAAAAAAACGAAAAAAGTCCCCTGTAAGTGTTCATCTTAAAAGTTTTAAAGCAAAGCTTATGTGAAGCAGTAAAGCACAAATGAGTTGTTTTAAGATTAAATAATTACAAAATAATTAATATTTCTTCAACCTAAATACACAGAGTAAAAAGTGTGAGCGTGTATGCAACAAAAAAAGTCAACAGTTCTTGTTAAGAAAAATGATCACGTCAGGTTTTTCTGGTAGTATGCCTGACCGCTCTGGGCATATGGTATCTCCATCAGTGGAGAAACCCCTCAAACAAAGGATAAAGGAGGCCTGCACTCAAATACTAAAAGGCCTGCTCTGATATGTAATCGTTTTGCCATGCTACAGCCAATTTTCTTGGCTAATCCATGAATATGGTTCATACATTTGTGTGTATGTCACTAATTTTCATTTTCAGATTCAGGATTAATGGTAGTTAGTCTAATACAGTCATTTGTCACAATGCATCCACAAATTTGCAGCAGTTTGTCAAATGAAAAGGAGCGAAACTGAGTACAAATTAACTAAATAACCCAAGTCAATTTCCTGAATTTCTGTTTTGATTTTAGTGCAAGAATATACTTCAGCCTGTTTTAGCCTTCACTTTAAGAAAGTTTATTTGAGCTTCTTTTAAGACAATGTTTAAACTCGGGGCATTGCGTTCCGATGGTGTCTTCGACTCCTGCAGCATGCTTCATTGCTTTGATCAGATTGATGAATTTCATAGTGCAAATGTAACATGCATTGACATCCTATATGTGCATTCAAGCTTAACGAAACGTAAACAAATAACAAATAGTAGCAAGTAATAAATAGCGCACAAATATAAACAGTGATTAAAAACGATGTTGAATATTCTTGCAACAATCAAGAAAGGATGCTTACCAAATAAATATGTGCATGAAATTAGTGCATTAAAAATCTGAATTTAAGGATTTAATATATTTGTGTGGAATGCCCACAATTCTACGCCAATTTCAAGCTCACATGCAACATTACTTAAAATGTCCACCACGTTGTCATATTCTCCAACTCTGTTGTAATATATATGTTTATGTAAATGTTTTAATTGAAGTTTAATTCTTGGTTAAGTCAAAAGGCTAGATGTAAATGTAGCCTGTTTTTTAAGACTTGTACTTGCAATTCAAATGAACAAAATATACTGAATTGATCGCCTTCTGCAAAAAACAGTGCAGACACACAGGTAAAATGCATATGCAGATAATGGTCCTTATTCTTTGCTGTAACGTGAATGTGCTTTGAAAGAGCTTGAAAAAGTGCAGTGGTTAATTTTAAACTCATACGTGATTACATACATTTCAGCGAACGTTTTAGAAAAGCACGGTAATCATAACTAAAATATGAAGCGGTGTAATAAACACTGGGAGTTTCACATCAGTTAATTGTAAAAACTGATAACTGTCCCATCCCTTCTAGAATGTGTTGTGTTAGCATTAGCTGAAACACTTGGGCTTTGATGCCACAAGACACTGAAGCAAATCAAATCGACATGTTGTTTAACACATGATGTAGACTACACCATTATTGCAGCCCAGGTTGAGGGGACAATGTGTGTATCTGCATCAAGGATGTTTATTAGAGCTGTATAGTTGATTGAAAATACATGTGTAGGAATCAATGGAACCATAATTCAAACATCTATTCAATTTCCCAGTTCTTTGAAATTTAGAACCGGTTCTGGAATCCCAACCCCATCTTATTTTTATCCCTATGATGTGAAGATTTGATTTGCAATTACTGTCTCTTAGCTCGATGAGTATACTTCTACAAAGATTTAATGTCAATCAACAATTTAATCCGTCCATCTTGAAACCCTGATAGTTTCCAGCTTAGTGAGCTCAAAGAAGCACCTTTTTGATCATCTGAGACTTCTTTTAATTCATTCTTTTAATTCACTTTAGACAGTTACAAATTCTGTCTGGAAACTTAACTGGAGAGCATCATGAGTGATTGTAATCTCCTCTCTAATTTGTCTTATGTTAACAAGCAGCAGCCCCATACAATATGATTCCAAGTAATTTTATTAGTTTGTAATATAGTTCTTTTGTATTAGAACATTTTGTTTTTAGATAAGAGTATCCACCATCACTAAGAAGGATAAGGACATGTAAGTCTTTTGCAGCTTTGCTTATAATATGTGTAGCAAGGAATAAGTAAGAAAAGTTCCTAAAACTTTTACTATCCATTGTTTAATTTGCCCATATTTAATTAGTGATGTCTTTAGATGAAGAAGAGGGTATCCTAGTTATTGTTTTAGACCAAAAAAAAGTCAATTATCTTTTTCAATGAGCCAGTGTAATATGCACACTGAGAATGCTTCATTCTGGAAGGCAGCGCATATGCTGTTTATGTATGATGCTTTAGAATTAGTTTTTTTATATGACATTTTATTAATTTTATTTAAATCAGATAATATTCATATATGCAAGCCAAGTTTAACAAAACTAGGTTTGAAGCAAATCGACTCCCACCCATGAGAAAGAGAGCTAGATCAGCAGAGTAAAACTTTAGTAATAGTAAAGATATGTAAGTAAATAAATGAATAAAAATAAATAGAACTAAAAAAAATAGGGGAGAGAATCCGCTTCCATAATTTAAATGCTTTTTCTAAAATGTGATTGATCAGATCCTGCGAAGTATTGAAAATGTTATGTACAGATCCTCTAAGTGAGAATTAGATTTTTGTCCAGTTTTAGATATATATAATATATAACATCAGTTATCCAATGACTTTAAAGTGGTGAGTTAGCATTCTTCTAGTTAAGCAAGATAAATCTATGTGCCAATATTGAAGTAAAGGCAATTACAGTTTGTCCATTTCCACTTTAAGCCCATCTGGAAGTACACCAAACACAGCTGTTAGTGGATTAGGAGGGATTGTGACACCAAGGCTGTCTGAAAGGCATTTAAAATTTTTTGTCCAAAATGATGTTAATTTAGTGCACGCCCAAAACATATGGCCCAATGAACTTGATTGCAATGTTCGCAGGTTGGATCTTGCACTGGAAACATTTTGGACAATTTTAAACGGGACAGATGTGCTCGATATATAATTTTAAGTTGAGTAATTGTATGCTTTGCTCATATGGAGCTCGAATGAATTCTGTGCATTGCTACCTTCCACTCCTTTTCCGAGGTGTTGAGTAAGACATCGTTTTCCCTCCATACTCTGGGATCTTTGAAAGGAAGGGACTTTAAAATGTTTTTAAATATGAAAATGCTGTCTGAGTCCTCAAGACTGATCAGTATTTCTTCTGGAACAGAGGTAGGTGGAAGTGAGGAAAATTGGGTAGGTTTTGTTTAACAACATTTCTAATTTGAAGGTAGTGAAAGAAATGTTTTGCTGGAAAGTTACATTTAGAGTGTAGTTGTTTGTAGGATGCAGAGACTTTGTCTATGTACAGATCTCTTAAGTGTTTTAATCCCAAATGTTTTTCAGATATTAAAAACTGTGTACGTTTGAGAGGGTGGAAAAAGGTGGTTCTTGTGCAGAGGTGCCACAGATAGAAGCTTCTCTATCCTGTACCAGTGCATGCTCCCCAGCTTAACTTGACTTGACTTTGTCCTTACAGGGGTACAAAGCAATGAATATAAAGAAGTACTGCAGGATTTTATTTCTTTTGCGGTCCAGGCCTGTGTCTGTTCATCTCTTTGTGTCAATGTCCAGGTTTTTATAGCTTTTATCTTCACTGCCCATTAATAAAATTGAAAGTTAGGTAAAACCATGCCAACTTCTTCAGTTTTTTGTAGGGTTGCCCTTTGAATACGTGGATGTTTTGAATTCCAAATAAATGAGGTTATGGTTGAATCCAATTTCTTAAAAAATTATTTATTGATGTTGTGGAAAGCCTGGACACAGACTGACAGACACCAGAATGCCTTATCCCAACACTCTTCTTTCTATTTCTCTCTCTTTCTCTTTATTGGACCTCCACTTCCCTCCTCACAATCTCTGTCTCCTTCTTCCCAACTCCGGCTTGTCTACTGGAGGGAGGCGGCCCCTTTTATTATGACCCGGATGGGCTCCAGGTGCTCCGTCTGATGACACTTCCTGGTGTGGAAGTGCTTCCGGGTGCCCCTGGAATTTCTTCCGGCAGCTCTTCCTGGAGTGGCGGAAGTGCTGCCATCCAGGGTTCCGTAACCATCCGGGCGTCCCCTGGCTTTGGCTATGCCCTCCCTTAAGGATGAGCTTCCCAGTTCCGTTCCAGTGGCCCCCAAGCAGACCCGGGCGACTGCCCTCTCATGGCCCAGGTGAGGTATTGTCCCTCTCGTAGACTATCCAGGCGTCCCAGCTGGGTAGGGTCACCAGCCATCTGGCACAATATATAATGGAATGTTTTGAAATAGAAAGAGAAGCTTAGGTAAGATATTTATCTTGACAATATTAATTCTTCCAGCTAAAGCGAGATGAAGGGTAGACCATTTATCCAAGTCTTACTTAATTTTTTCCATGCAGACAGCAAAATTTTGTTGTTAAAGAGCTTTATGTTTATTTGTAATGTTTACCCCCCCTAGGTATTTAAACTGATCTGCGATGATGAAAGGGAAGGTGTCCAATCTAATATTGTGTGATTGAGAATTCACTGGAAAGAGCACACTTTTGTTCAAATTAATTCTGAGACCAGAAAACTTTTGAAATTCTGTAAGTGCTGTTAAGACTGCAGGAACAGTATTTTGTGGATCAGATATATACAGTGCCATATCATCTGCATATAGAGAAATTTTCTGTTAAAGTTCTTCTCTGATAATCCCCTTTATCTCATAAGCATTTCAACAGTGATCTGCCAATGGCTCAATGGCGATTGCAAACAGCAGCAGTGACAAGGGACATCCTTGTCTAGTACCATATTCTAGTTTGAAGTAGTCTGAATTAATGTTAATACAGACTGAAGCTTCTGGACTGGTATACAGTGATCCCTCGTTATATCGCACTTCGCCTTTCGCGGCTTCACTCTATCACGGATTTTATATGTAAGCATATTTAAATATATATCGCGGATTTCTGAGGACAATGGGTCTTTTAATTTCTGGTACATGCTTCCTCAGTTGGTTTGCCCAGTTGATTTCATACAAGGGACGCTATTGGCAGATGGCTGAGAAGCTACCCAACTTACTTTTGTTTCTCTGTCTCTCTCTGTCTTGCGCTGACTTTCTCTGATCCTGACTTGGGGGTGTGAGCAGGGGGGCTGTTCGCACACCTAGACGATACGGACGCTTGTCTAAAAATGCTGAAAGAGTTGCTACCTTCTGTGTGCAGCTGCTTCGTGAAGCGACATGCTGCACTGTGCTTCGCATACTCAAAAGCTCAAAGGGCACGTATTGATTTTTGACTGTTTGTTTTCCTCTGTCTCTCTCTCTCTCTCTCCCTGCTCCTGACGGAGGGGGTGTGAGCTGCCGCCTTCAACAGCTTTGTAACGGCGGTGCTTCGCATACTTAAAAGCCAAACAGTCCTATTGATTTGTTTGGTTTTCTCTCACTTTCTGACATTCAGTGCTCCTGACGTGCACTCCTTTGAAAAGGAAAGTATGTTTGCATTCTTTTAATTGTGAGACAGAACTGTCATCTCTGTCTTGTCATGGAGCACAGTTTAAACTTTTGAAAAAGAGACAAATGTTTGTTTGCAGTGTTTGAATAACGTTCCTGTCTCTCTACAACCTCCTGTGTTTCTGCGCAAATCTGTGACCCAAGCATGACAATATAAAAATAACCATATAAACATATGGTTTCTACTTCGCGGATTTTCTTATTTCGCGGGTGGCTCTGGAACGCAACCCCCGTGATGGAGGAGGGATTACTGTACAGTAGTTTGATCCATGCACAAATGTTCAGGCCAAACCCAAATTTCTCTAATATGGTGAAAAGGTCATTTCATTCAACCATATCAAATGCTTTTTCTGCATCCAACGATAAAATCTCCGGGGTGTTTGACTTTGTGGGTGACTATATCCCATTAAACAGGCATTGAAGATTGGAAGCTAAGTGTTTGCCTTTAATAAATCCAGTTTGGTCTTGTGATATTACCGAAGGAAGCACTTTCTCAGTCCTTCTAGCTAGGACTTTGGAGAGTATCTTTACATCATTTTTCAAAAGTGAGGTTGGTCTGTGTGATGCTGTGGAAGAAAATTCTGAATACAGACACCCCCAACTGGAATGCCCTGATTTAAGCAATAAAACGCAGGCAGGAGAAAGCGTCAATCGTTATTCTTTATCTAAATGTTCGAAGAGGTAGCAAGTGTATTACGTTAGTCACATGCTACAAAGAAAAAAAGTGTCCTCTGCGCAGTATTTATACAGTTCATTGATTAAGTCACTATTCTTTAAAAGTAATTCATTACATATTCAGAAAACTTTTAACATGATTGGTTACACCTAGTTGCTAACGAGACATGGCAGATGTTGATACCTTAGATGACCACAATTTGATTGATAGTCCTGTTTGTTTAGGATGTATGTGGCTTTTTGAATGTATATTTTTCATTCTTATTTTTATTTTAGGAGATGTGTGAAGTTCACCACATACATCTTGTTTTCCAAAAAAGTAAAGAACAATGGTCTAATTAATTTTATGATCTCAGCTTTGTACGAAAAACAGGAAACTTAGCATTACAGAAGAATGGTTATGCCATAAATATAACATTTCTCTTAAGGGGTTATATAAATAACAAGAAATACGTTTATCATAGTGAAAAATAAAATAACTGTCAGCTTTTAAGCATAAGCTTAGAAGGATATAAGACTCAGACACATGCTAGGTGCACACATAGAGAAGAGGTTCAAATTTAACTCTTACAATGCACATTGTAAAAAGCCCTTATTTTGCTTAGGAAGGATGGTAATTAAAGTTTGATTAATAGTCTGAGGTAGAATTATATTGTCTCTAGCTTCTGTAAATGTTATAAAAGGGGAGCTAGCTTAATTGAGAATTTTTTATAATATTCTGCAGGGTAGCCATCAGGGCCTGCTGCTTTCCCACTCTGAAGTGAGTTTATAGCATTTAGTAATTCTTATAGTACCAGAGGTTTATCCAATTCCTCTGTGCTGAAAGTATCTAGTTGTGGTATCTGTAATGCATCCAGAAATAGAATTACTGTTAACATACAATAATCTTTCCACTTGCTACCTGCTATTATTGGTATTTAGTTTTAGGTGCACTTTCTTCTTCTAAGGTAGTCAATGCAGGCAGCATCCATTGATGCTGAGATGTTTAAAAGTTGATTGCTGTTGTAGACACTAATGTTGAAATGGTATTGAGGCAGTGGCAGTAGTGTAGAACTCTCATGAAACATCTTAGTTTACAGGTGCACATGATTATTATTATATTAGATTCTAGTTTACAAGTACCACATAAATTCACACAAACAACACAACATTCAATATACATATGCATGAGGTGTAGTTAAGAAAAATTGTTTTTTTAAGAAATTAGATTCAACCATAACCTAATTTATTTGAAATTCAAAACATCCACGTATCCAAAGAGTGACCCTACAAAGACCTAAGGCAGAAGGTGGCATGGCTGTGCCTAACTTTCAATTTTATTACTGGGCAGCAAACATACAAGTTATAAAAACCTGGACATGGGCACAAATAGATGAACATACACAGGCTTGGTCGGCAATAGAAATAAAATCCTGCAGTAGTACTTTATATTCCTTGCTTTGTGCCCCAATAATTGCAAGTTATCGCCAATATACTAACAACCCAATTGTTAGAGACAGAGATTTTATCTGTGGCACCTCTGCACGAGAACCACCTTTTTCCACCCTCGCAAACATATGCAGTTTTTAATATCTGGAAAACATTTCGGATTAAATCACTTAGAGATCTGTACATAGACAACGTCTTTGCATCCTACGAACAATTACATTCCAAATTTAACTTCCCTACCTTCGAATCAGAAACTTTGTTAAACAGAACCTGCCCAATTTTCCTCACCTCCCACCTACCTATACTGGAAAAATATTGCTCAGACATATTGCTGGATTGTTCTGAAATATTGCTCGACTCAGACAGCATTTCTGCAATATATAAAACCATTATACAGTCCTTCCCTTTCAAAGATCCAAGAGGACAGTGGAAAAAGATCTCTCACTCAATATCTCAGAAAATGAGTGAAAGGTAGCAATGCAGAGAATTCACTCAAGCTCCATATGTGCAAAGCATACAATTATTCAACTCAAAATTATATATTGAGCACATCTGTCTCCTTTAAAATTGTCCAAAATGTTTCCAAGGCAAGATCCAACCTGCAAATGTTGCAATCAAGTTCTAGCCTCACTGGGTCACATTTTTAAATGCCTTTCAGACAGCCTTGGTGTCACAATCCCTCCTAATTCTCTAACAGCTGTGTTTGGTGTACTCCTAGATGGGCTTAAAGTGGAGATGGACAAACAAACTGTATTTGCCTTTACTACACTATTGGCACGTAGACTTATCTTGCTCAACTTTAAGAATCCTAACACCTCTTTTAAGTCAGTGGGTAACTGATGTTATATACTATTTGAAATTGGAAAAAATCTGATTCTCACTTAGAGGATCTATGCAGAACGTTTTCAGATCCTGGCAGGATGTAATCAATAAGATTTTAGAATAAGCTTTTAAAGCACTGAGGAAGCAGATTCTCTCCCCATTTCTTTTTCTTCTCCATTTTTCTTTTAACTTATTAATTCACCTAGTTTCTTATTTTTACTAGCTTTAAGTTTGTTTTTGATCCTATTTTTGTAAAAAATTGATCAATTTTTATGGAATGTTGTGTGATTTCAATAAAATCAATAAAAATAAAAATCAATGTAAATGTAAACAGTAATATGTGCATAGTAAAAATAGTACTTACGATATGGTTAATGAACAATACAAAGTGCAATAGATCAATGAAGGACTTGAGGTAAATGGCAATAGAACAAATATACGTAGTGTAAATGCAGAGGTTAGTATGACAGGCAGCTAAAGTACTGAGGTACACTGCCAGTAAAAAGCTATTAAAAAAAAAAAAGACACAGAGGTGTATAGTATAGCGCAGGGGTATTCAACTAAAATCTAAAGAGGTCCAATTAGAGAAAATTTCTTGAAGCAATGGTCCGGAAGATCATGTTGTATAACTGTTTTCGCTGTCCACTTTCCTTTTTTTTGGAGAGCGCCATTTGCTCCTTATTTTTCTGTCCCTTTCTCCGTCTCACCTGTCTTTTTTCTTTTTCCAGCGGTCGTCTGTATCTCTCACTTTCTTTCACCTAGAATCCACAGACTTGATTGGCTGAGTGGTATCATGTGAAATGGCTTAATGCGCATACAATTGGTCTGTGCATTTCCTCATCCACTAAAACATTACCGTAAAGACTACAAAAGCTGCGCCGGCTAAAATAGAAGCGCCCCATCAGGTTTTAAATCATAACCTTCTGTTTTGGCTGTAAGTCTGGGTCCGTATGAGACAGCTTCTGGGTCTGGACCCGGACCACGGTCCGCCTGTTAGTGACCTCTGGTATAGAGAGTCTCCTTTACCTTCTTCTTGATGGTAGGAGTGTAAATAGTCCATGGTTGTAGTGAGAGGTGTCCATGATAATTCTGTTTGATTTTCACAAACATTACTTGTGCTTTAGATCACCCGTTTTGGGTAGAAGAGCACCAGTAATGTACTGGTCAATTTTCACTACTCATTGATGTGTTTTCAAGCTAGAGAAAATGCAGCTACCATACCGTGATATATTTGGTTAGAACGCTTTCGATAAAACAGCGTTAGAAGTTAACCAAAATCTGAGAAGACAGATGGGCTTTTCTCAGTCTTCTTGGAAAGTGGAGAAACTGCTGTATATTCTCATTTATTATGGAAGTGCTACAAATCCCAAGAAAAATCCCCAGCGATGTCAGCACCTAGGAACTTAAAGCTGGGGACACCATCAACTGCAGTCCCATTGATGTACAATGTCTGCAGCCTTTGGATTTCCTGTAGTCTACAATAAGTTCCTAGGTCTTCATAATGTTGAGGGTCAGGTTATCATTAGAGCACGATATTGCAAAGTTTTGAACCTTCTTTCTGTAGTCAAGCTCATCATTCTTACTAATAAGGCCTACTGATAGATACAGTGTTAAAGGTAAACAAGTTTAAGGTGGGCCAGGACCAGCCTTTCATTATAATGGGAATGAGTGCAACAGGGTGGAAGTCATTCAAGACCATTATAGCAGATTGTTTTGGTACAGGCACAGTGATTGGATTGTTGATTTGGAGCAGCAAAGGGCCTTTTCAACAATGTACTGTACCAATGGGCACGATGAAACGATTGAGTCTTCGTGTGCAGAACGCAACAATGGGAAATACTGCACAGAATAAACATCACTCATGGAGAGCATGAGTGGCTGATTGTGATGGGGTGGCTCAGCTTTGATTGGTATTATATTGTTATCATAGTCAAAGCCAGCATAAAATTTGTTTAGCTCATCAGGAAGGAATACATGGCTAGATGAAGAAATGGCACAGTGGTAGCGCTGTAAGGAGACCTGGGTTCGCTTCCCGAGTCCTCCCTGCATGGACTTTGCATGTTCTCCCCATGTCTGCGTGGGTTTCCTCCGGGTGCTCCGGTTTCCTCCTACAGTCCAAAGACACGCAGGTTAGATGCATTGACAATCCTAAATTGTCCCTAGTGTGTGCTTGGTATGTGTGTGTGTGTGTGTATGTATGCCCAAACCTCCCCACCCTCCCACCACAGTGGGCTGGCGCCCTGCCCAGGGTATGTTCCTGCCTTGCGCCCTGTGCTGGCTGGGATTGGCTCCAGCAGACCCCCATGACCCTGTGTTAGGATATAGTGGGTTAGACAATGACTGACTGACTTTATAATCCATAATAGTCTGGATATCTTGCCACATGCGACAGGGATCAGAATTGTATAAAAAGTATACCTCGATCCATAATTTTGTTCCTTTAGCAGTAGGCAGAACTATTCTACTCTATTTCTATACTCTACAGCTTTTGATTGGAAATGTTTTTCCGTTTGAAAGTGGTGACAAGTATTAATCTAATCCAGCACAGACTAGGCATACGTATTAAGGTCTGTGTAAGAATCCCAAATTAGCCTGAATATACTAATATCTGTGTTTGGCAAATAGTGCTGACATGTGGAGTCTGTCTTCTCTGACCACACTTTGACTGTCTTCACTGAAGGTTTCACATGCTTAATAAGAAACTGATAGGTGGTCAGACTGTCCCAGATGGGGAAGAGGTATGGTCTTGTCAGCCATGGCAATGTTTGAATAGACATGGTCAAAGATTCAGTCTCTTCTTTTTTGGCAGGAGACATTGTGGTAAAATTTGGGCAATAAAGATTTCAGATTAGAGTGATTAAAATCCACTGAAACAAATGTTTTTTTCTGGATGAGCATCCTGTTGCTTGCTGATCGCAACATGCAGATGTTTCCATGCTAACATTGCATTACCATCTGGGGGAGTATGCACTGCAGTTGCAATAACAGAAGTTGACACTTTTGAAAGATGAAAAAGCCTGTTTCTAATCATTAGGTATTCCAGATTAGCACAACTGTCAATCATAGCTGTGTCTATAAAACAAGGTTTATTTATATAGGTGTACAGCCTCTATTTGGTCTTACCAGAGTTCTTTGTCATCCTGTCCATCCTAAATTCATCAGGGCCCTCTAGCTCAGTTATGCTATTGGGAATGCTGCTGTTAAGCCATGTTTCTGTAAATATATTTATGCAATCCAGAATCCTTTTTGAGATGTGATCCCAAGTCACAGCTTATCCATTTTATTTGCCAGACATTGTATATTAGCATAGAAAATGCTAGGGAGTAAGGCTTGATAACAGTTCAGCTTTAATCTAGCTCTGATTCCTCCATGTTATAACCACTATATTTTTGTCTCATTATACACTTCCCATTGAAAAAGTGCTATGGTAATGTGGTGTATCCTGCTTGTTTAAATAAGATCTCATATGGGAGCTGAAAAATGTCAAATGCACTAGCTGTGCTTTGATATCTGATATCCACAAGTACTTGTAGACTATATGAAGTTTTTGCAAGGCTGTACTAAATAAATGAATTTGAAATTACCTATCAAAATAACTACTTAATCAAAAAATACAGTATAGGGAGTGTCAGAGCCTTGCATTGTTCATGCACCATAGTAGTGTAGTATGTAGTTATACTTACCTTAATCTGTATATCACTGTGTCATTGAATATTGTTGTACTTAATGTACATATGACTATGACTGGGTGGCACAGTGGCATAATGTTAGTGCTGTTACCTCAGAACAAGGAGACCGGAGTTCATATCCTGAGTACTTCCGTGCAAGTTTCTATGTCCTCTCCCATGTATGCATGGATTTCCTCCTAGTCCAGACATTCAGGATATCTGAATCGCATTTTAAACTGGCACTAGTGTGTGTTTTTGGG